>NC_051331.1:3600836-3855085 GCF_015220235.1 Choloepus didactylus
AGGAGGAGGGGGTGCTCTCTGGGAGGGCTGAGAGTCAGAAGGCCCACGCCGCCGGGGACTGGAGGGTGTGTCAAGTCTGAGGCTGCCGGGGAGGCCCCAGACCCATGGCCTGGCTGGGCCCCAAGTTTTGGATCCGTTGAGTGTTTCCGATTTCCGAGCCCCCACGAAGCTCTGTGCTGGGGGTCTGGATCTGTGTGTTCCTGGCTGTGTGT
This sequence comes from Choloepus didactylus, assembly GCF_015220235.1. NCBI lineage: Eukaryota > Metazoa > Chordata > Mammalia > Pilosa > Megalonychidae > Choloepus > Choloepus didactylus. Next base: position 3,601,049 of record NC_051331.1, read on the forward strand.
TGGTGGCTTCTCAGGACGTGGCTGGCCTGGGTTTGGGGTTTCCGGGGGCCTGTGTTTGTGTGCTCCTTGCTCTGCGTGTGTGTGTGTGTGTGTGTGTGTGTGTGTGTGTGTGTGTGTGTGTTCGCGTGTCCGGGGGTGTTCATGAGCCAGGGCGTGGGCGCGTGCCGCTGCCTCACCGCGTGGCTGCCCTGAGTTCCGGGGTTCCCGAGGATCTGCGGGTCCCAGGCTGGGCGGGTGGGGGGTGGGGTGGGCAGGGACCCCGGGAGGCCGGGCGGGGGGCGGGGGCGCGCAGGGCCGGCCCCGGGGCGGGGCGAGCGGCGGAGGGCGGGGGGCGGGGCGGCCCGGCGGCCTCACTCGGGCGAGGTTGGCGGCGCGGAGGCTGCCCCGGGACGCGCCCCGAGCCCGGGGAAGGAGGGAGGAGGGAGGGTCGCGGCCGGCCGCCATGGGGCCGGGGGCCCGGGGCCGCCGCGGCCGCCCGATGTCTTCGCCGCTGCCGCCGGTGCGGGCGCTGCCCCTGCTGCTGCTGCCGCTGCTGCTGGGGGGGCCGGGGGCTGCAGGTGAGGGGCCGGAACCTGGCGGGCAGAACGGGTGGGGTGAGGTTGGGGGGGGAAGTGCGAGGACCCCCGAGCCCGGGGCCGGGGCAGGGGTCTGGGAGGCAGGGAACCAGAGCCGGGCCAGGGGGCGCAGGGGCGCAGGAGCCTGGGGGCTGCGTGCCAGCCAGTCCCTGAGGTTGCAGGGGCCGGGGGTCGGGGTGCGGGGAGGAAAGTTTCCAGAGATCCGAGGACCAGGGGCCCTGGGGAGACTGGGGTTGGAGATGAAGGGACTCGCGGGGAGGGGAACCGGGACTCAAGATTGGGGGGGAGCTAGAGGGGAGTCCGGCCTCGCCCCCATTCCGCTTCTGCTTGGAGTCCTGGGAAGGTCACGATCGGGGCCCCCAGATCCCCCCAGGCAGCTCCCCCCTCCACGCCCCGCACAAAGGCACCCCCTCCCCACCCTAGGCGGGCCGGGGGCTGGGGGCGGGGAGGGGGCGCGAAGTTCTCGGAGCTCTGAACTCCGAGAAAACTTCCCAGGCCGGAGCGCCGCAAGACCCGGAGCCGGAGCCGGAGCCGGAGCCGCAGCGGCGCCCGCGCCCCGCTCCCTCCCCAGGCCGAGGGGACCCGGCGGCCCCGGGACCCCGCCCCCCGCCTCCCGCGCGGGGACGGAGCGGGGAAGCGGACCCACGTGTCCCCCAACGGCTCCGGTGCCCCCTCCCCGCGGCCCGAGCCCCCTCCTCAGCCGGCCCGGGGTCCCCCGCCCCTCCCCCGCCCCGCGCTCCCCTCCCCCGCCCGGGACAATGGCCGCGCCGTCTAGACACCCCCTCCCCCCGGCCGGCCTCGCGCTTTCTTTGCCAGACAAAGCGGGACCAGCGGCGGGGCTGGGGAGGGGGCTGCGGGGGCGAACCCCACAACCATCCACTGCCCCCATCCCCGCCGCGGGAGGCCTGGCTGGCAGGGGCGGGGCGCGGGCCGCAGGGTCCCGGCCCGAGGGTCCCGGGGCGCGGCAGGGGGCTCCGCGCCGGGCGGGGCGGGGGTCGCGGGAGCGAACGGGGCTCCCCAGCCCAGCCCCGGGGCCCCGACCGGGCAGGACCCGGCAAGAGCGGCCGCCTCCGCCGTCCGAGCGCGCACATGGCCTGTCACACACAGCCCCCGGTCACACACACACACACGCACACGCACACGCACACGCACACATACGCACAGATGCCAACGTGCACACACACACGCCGCATCCGCAGACGTGCGTGCCCGGACAGGCGCGCGCACACACCCAAGACACACCCAGCTCACCCACTGACCACTGAGCACACGCGAGCGAGCACACCTGCAGAAACCCACGTGTGCACATATCCAGTGTATCAGCAGCGGTACACACACCCAGCGGTAAAGGACATGCCCACACCCAGCTCACACCAGTATACCTACCTATAGGTACCTCCAACACACTTTGGCCACACGTGTACACATCCAGCTCACACACGTGACACACCAGATCCACGAGTCACACATGAACACGCATCAGGCTCAGCCTGCACTCACAGCACACATACATACACCCATGCATGGATGTGTGTTTCTTACACAGATACAGACATGCACGGCTGGATACGCTTTTCACAGCTCAGGGAGGCAGTGGGGGCACATTGTGCCCAGGCACAGTTCACACGTGAGCCTGCACACACACAAATGCACACACACGTGGCTCAAACCACTTGTAGCCAGTGTCATGGGCCCCAGTGTTCACACTCCCTGTCAGCTTGTCCTCTGACGAAGGGGACACACACACCACTGTGGCCCATTCTCGTGGCCAGGTCCACCCACTTTGCCTCTCCCTGTTTCTCTCTCTCTCTCTCTCTGTCTCTCTCCGTCCCTGTCTCTCTGTCTGCTGCTTCCTGCCTCCAGTTCCCACACCTTGTCTGCCAAATCCCACACGGACTGGCTGGCACTGGAACCCTTTAAACCTCAGTGTCTTGGTCTGAAAAGTGGGCAGGATTCCCAGCCTCACAGAAGTCTCCAGAGTCCGAGGTCACGTGGCTGTCTGTTTTTCTTTGTCTCCTTCCCTCTCCTTCTCTCTCTCTTTCTCTGACACACACACACACATGCACACACGCACGCACAGCGGTTCACACCTGCCCCTACCCGGCACTCTCCTGGCTCGCGTCACCTCCCGCCACACCCCTGACCCGCCCGGCAGGACAGTTAGACTCTGCCACACCCCACAGGGACACAGCCCCCGGGCGTGGGGACGCTGGACAGGGCAGCACACACTGGTGCCAGGTGCCCCGCCCTTCAGCCATGCCCCATCCCAGCAGCACCGATGCTGGGTGTCCCTGGGAGAGCCCACTCTCCCCTAAGCTGCCATCCAGGCCTGCCCAGCTGGGACAGGTGCCCCAGTTCAGGGGAAGCGAGGCCACCGGGCCCCCAGAATTCACTGCTCCGGCCCCAGCTCCCCTCTGTGATCCCAAGAGGCAGGCAGGGAGCCCCAGCCTCACCTTTCACGCTGAGGTGCCCTCACTTCCTGCCTCGGTAGCCCCCCATCCCCTCTTCTGCATGACCCAGCTCTGGCAGCTTCCTGAGCCCCCACATCTGGCACAAGTCGGCCCCACCCCCTGCCCGCCCCTGCCTTGTGGGTTCCCAGAGCTCGAGTTGGCAGGGACAGCTGCAGCCCAAACAGCTGGGGCTGGGGCAGGGGGGCCGTGGGAACTGTGTGGGGGGACTCCCTGCACCCGCAGAGAACCTCCCACCCCCCATCCCCACCGGGTGCAGCTGTTGCCTGAAGGAGGCAGGGAGGGGGGTCTGTCACTCTGGGTTGGGGCTCCCAGGCGCCTGGCTGACCCCCCAACTTCCTTCACCCCCTCCCACAGCTCCCCCTTGCCTGGATGGAAACCCGTGTGTGAATGGGGGTCGCTGCACCCAGCTGCCCACCCGGGAGGCTGCCTGCTTGTGAGTACCTGACTTGGGGCCATCAGTGGCCTGGGTCCCCCGCTTCTGCCTGTAGGTCCCCTCGGCCACTGCCCACGTGTGTGTGGCCGCGTGGAAGGGCGACGCAGCCTGGCCTGGGTTCAAATCTCACACCGACTGGCTTGGACTAAAACCCTTTCGGCCTCAGTGTTCCTGGTCTGAAAAGTGGGCCCAGTGATCCCAACTTCAGGGAGTTCTCAGGGGGCCTGAGGTCACGTGTAAAGCCCCTGATGGAGGTGGTTATTATTCAATCAACAAACCGTCCTTATTTCTCAGGAATCCCTGGGGGGAGGGGGGCACAGGAGACCCTGCAGCTCTCTTGCTGTGTGACTTTGGGCTGGACACGTCCCCTCCCTGAATCTCCCCGCATCTGTGAAAATAGGGATGCTTCTCCCCACTTTGTGGACGGGGAGGGAGCCCAGGAATCCAGCTGTTGGATAAAACAAGGAAAGGTGCAAGGTTGGGGGGCAGTTGGGAGGGGACTGGGAAAGAGCCGAGCAGAGGCAGACGGAGCTGAGTTGGAATTCTGGGTTCTGGGACACCCCAAGCAAGGTGCTTTGGGCTTTCTGGGCCTCAGTTTTTGCATCTGGAAAATGGAGCAATGACTGCTCCTCCTTGATTGTGTTGGCTGTGACGATTTAAAAACCCTCCAGATGCTGTCCCCGGCATAGCCCTAGGCATAAAGTAAGCCTTCAATAAATAGGTGATATTATTATAAATAATCCTAACGGTACCGATATGGAAAATAGATGCTTTAAGGAAATTGGTGCTTACAGTTTGGGGGAAGTGCTTGGCTGTGTCTGTAATGTTATTATCAAGAATGCCATTATCACCCAGTAGCTATTAATTGATTAATTCATTGGTGTATTAATTTATTCAACGATAAATGGGTTTGGCCCCGGCTGGGTGGGCCGGTCTGACGTAGACCCAGGAACCCCCCCCCTTTTTTTTTTTTTTTTTTTTTTACATTTTTAAAAACCTTTTATTTTAAAATAACTTCAAACTTACAGAAGCATTTCAAAAATTATACAAAACCAATACCTAGAACTCCAACATACCTAGATACCCAAATTTACGAACTACTAGCAATTTGCCACATTTGTTATATCATTTATATCTGTCTATAATCTATTTTCTAAACATTTGAGAATAGGTTGTATACATAATGCTCCTTTATAACACAATACTTCCACGTAAATTTCCTGAGAACAAGGACACTCGTGTAATTACCTTAAGTACAGCTATCACGTTCAAGAAATTTAACGCTGGTATAAAGCAGATAGTCCATATTCCAATTTTTTAAATTGTCCCAAATAATTCCCTTTTGGGCCTTTGTCTTCCATTATTAGTTTTGAAGTTACACACGCGTCTCACCTGGGCTCACCTGGGTGGGTAGAGGGACTGAGCCTCGCTGAGGGGTGGGTCCTGGGGCCGGAGGGGAGGGGCTGCGTGAGTGGAGATGGGACGAAGTGTGACCTTACCTGGAGCCCTTCTACCTGGGAGGTGGAACCGCGGGGCCGGGCGGGGCGCCTGCGCGGTGGGACTCTGCGCCTGGAATACAGCCGACAGGTGAATGCGCCCGCGGCTGCCCCGCCCCCCGACAGGTGAATCACCGGTGCGCGCGGCCGCCCGGAGCCCGGATCTCCCGGAGCGGAGCGGGCTGGGTCCCCAGAACTGCGCCGTGGGAACCGCTCCCCAAAGGGGCCCCCAAGATCTCCTGAAAGGCCCCAAATACTCACGTCGTTTCAGGGACGCCTCAAGTTGTCATCGCGCCCCCCTACTCCGTGAAGCCCTCAAGACTATCCCCCGCAAAGGAGGCTCCCAAACTCTTGTCCTCTTAGTCCTCTCCTCCTCCGCGGCCCCCCCCCCCCACATCAGCCGCCCCCCCACAACCTCGGTCTCTCCCAAAGCGCAGGCCGCGGGGCGGGGCGCGGGCGGGGGCTGGAACCGGCCCGACCGGTCGGCGGGGGCGCAGGGCGCAGAGCGTGGGAACCGGCCCGGGGCGAAGGGGCCGCGCCCTGCTTGGCGGTGGGACGCACCGCCCTCGGCGCCCGAGAGCAGCGCGCCCCCTCCCGGCGCACAGGCGTGGCGCGGCCGTCGTCCTGCTGCCCTTTGGGGGAGGGGGCTGGGAGCTGCTCCCCCCCCCACACACACACCCCCAACGCCACCCGTACCCCTCCTGGCCTTGCCCGGACCTGCTCCCCTGGAGGCCGGGGCGGGGGACTTTTGGAGGTGACGTTGAGGACCTGAGTCAGCCGCTGGAGCTCAGCCCGGGGGCGAGGGGAGGGAGGGGCCGGCTGCGGCGGGGGGAGGGGGGAGGGGCGGCAGGGGCGGAGCCTGCCGGGACCCTCCCTCGCTGCAAGCCCCTCCCTCTGGCCCCGCCCCCAGGAGGTCTCCAGCCTTAAGATCACCCCCCCTCCTGCTCATTCTCACCTTTCCCCCAAACTCAAGGCCACCTTGGTGGGCTTGGGGAGAGCGCTGCGGGCTGAAGGGCCTCCCACCCACCAACATGAGGGGCACCCCGAGGGCGCCAACACTGACGCCCACCCCCACCCTCGTGGGAAAAAGCATGGTGTGCGCTCCCAAGGAAGACGCTGGGGGTCCCTGCGCCTGTGCAGATGGGATTGATTGCTCGTGGGTCGGCGTGTTTCGCTGTGTGTGTGTGTGTGTTTCTGTGTGTGTGTCTGTGTCTGTGTCTGTGTCCTTGTCTGCGTGGTTGTCCCCTGGAATCTGAGACTTGGCATTGGCTGTTCTCTCTGCCTGGAACGCTGTTTTCCTTGGCCCCTTTCCGCCCCTCTAAGTCTATAATCAAATGTCCCAGTATCAGAAAGGCTTTCCCTGACTCTACTCACCCCCTCGCCCCACAAGTGAACCTCGTGCGCTTTGAGACCCTCACCACGTCCGGCGGTCATGTTATGAACTAACGCATTATTTGTATATATATGCCACCACCACCCCACCCCACCCCCGCCTGGCCTTGAACCTCAAGAGGGGATTGGTCACTTGGATTTTATTGTTTCCATTATTTTTTATTTTGCTTAAACATATAGAGCATAAAATGAATCACTCTGACCATTTTTTTAAAATTCAGTTTTTTTTGATATATTCACATACCATACAGTCATCCATAGTGTACAATCAACTGTTCACAGTACCATCATATAGTTATGCCTTCATCACCCCAATCTATTTTTGAACATTTTTCATGCACCAGAAAGAATCAGAATCAGAATAAAAAATAAAAATAAAACAAGAACATCCAAATCACCCCCACCATCCCACCCTATTTTTCATTTGGGTTTTGTCCCCATTTTTCTGCTCATCCATCCATACACTAGATAAAGGGAGTATGATCCACAAGGTTTTCACAATCACACTGTCACCCCTTGTAAGCTACAGTGTTATACAATTGTCTTCAAGAGTCAAGGTTACTGGGTTGGAGTTTGGTAGATTCAGGTATTTACTTCTAGCTATTCCAATATATTAAAACCTAAAAGGTGTTGTCTATATAATGCATAAGAATGTCCCCCAGAGTGATCTCTTGACTCCATTTGATCTCTCTGCCACTGAAACTTTATTTCTGGCCATTTTTTAAGAGTACAGTTCTGTAGCATTAAGTACAGTCAAAATGTGTAACCATCACCATTATCTACTTCCAAAACTTTCTCATCATCCCAGACAGATACTCTGGGTACCTTAAGCAGTCACCCCCCCATTCCTTCTCACTGCCTGACACCGTCACCCCCAGCCCCTGGTAATGTCATGTCTGATCTACTTTCTATCTCTGTGAATTTGGTCTAGCTATTTCGTATAAGTGGAATCACACCATATTTGTCATTTTGCATCTGGCTTCTTTCGCTCAGCATCATGTTTTTGAGGTCCCCGCATGTTATGGCATGGCCCAGAACTTCATTCCTTTTTATAGCTGAGTAATATTCCACTGCATGGAGGGGCTGCTTGGGTTTCTCCATTCATCTGCTGGAGCACACCTGGGTTGCTTTCCTCTTTTGGCCACCCTGGCACTTTTACCTTGTTTGCTGCAGAGTTCCTATTGGGCTCAGTGCATATTTGCTGCCTGCGTGAGCGAGTGGGCCTCCTTGTTGGGGTGCCTGCCTTGTGTGTGCCCTGTGCCTGGCACTGCCCCTGCTGCCCCCTCCGAGCCTGTCTCTGTCCACAGGTGCCCTCCAGGTTGGGTGGGTGACCGGTGCCAGCTAGAAGACCCCTGCCACTCGGGCCCCTGTGCTGGCCGTGGCGTCTGCCAGAGCTCGGTGGTGGCGGGCTCTGCCCAGTTCTCCTGCCGCTGCCCCCGGGGCTTCCGAGGTGAGGAGGGGGTGGGTGCGGAGGGGTGTGCAGGACAGGTGAGGGTGTGGTTGGCCCCAGGCTCACCCCCCACCTGGTTTGCCCAGGTCCCGACTGCTCCCTGCCAGACCCCTGCCTCAGCAGCCCCTGTGCCCACGGGGCCCGCTGCTCAGTGGCACCCGATGGCCGCTACCTCTGCGCCTGCCCACCGGGCTACCAGGGCCGCAGCTGCCGCAGCGACGTGGACGAGTGCCGGGCGGGTGGCGTGGCTGGGCCCTGCCGCCACGGGGGCACGTGCCTCAACACACCTGGCTCCTTCCACTGCCAGTGCCCAGCTGGCTACACAGGGCCGCTGTGCGATGACGCGGCTGTGCCCTGCGCCCCCTCACCGTGCCGCAACGGGGGCACCTGCAGCCAGAGTGGTGACCTCACCTACGATTGCACCTGCCTCTCCGGTGAGTGAGCTGCCTTCAGGGAGGCATTGGCAGGTGAAGTGGGGGGGGCCACAGGCTGGCTCGGCTGTGACCGTCCTGTCTCATCTGACCCATGCCAGGGTTCCAGGGCCACAACTGTGAGATCAACGTGGACGACTGCCCAGGGCACCGATGTCTAAACGGGGGCACCTGTGTAGATGGCGTCAACACTTACAACTGCCAGTGCCCTCCCGAGTGGACAGGTGGGTGCCTGGGCTGAAGGGAAGCTGCCGGGGGTGGGGTGGGGGGCCCTGGGTGACCGTGAGCCAGGCGGCTGCAAGGGGCCTCTCCGTGCCACAGGCCAGTTCTGCACGGAGGATGTGGACGAGTGTCAGCTGCAGCCCAATGCCTGCCACAATGGCGGCACCTGCTTCAACACATTGGGCGGCCACAGCTGCGTGTGCGTCAATGGCTGGACGGGTGAGAGCTGCAGTCAGAACATCGACGACTGCGCCACTGCCGTGTGCTTCCACGGGGCCACCTGCCACGACCGCGTGGCCTCCTTCTACTGCGCCTGCCCCATGGGCAAGACTGGTGAGCAGCCCTTTGCCCTGCGGGCAGTAGGGAGCCATCGATGGTTCTTGAGCCGTGCAGGGGTGGAATCTGACTTAGGTGTTAGAAAGATGGTGCTGGAGGCTGGATTTGGGGCACGATGAAGCGGAGGCCTGGGAGGAGGGTTAGGGTAGGACCCTTTATAACCAGGAAAAGAGTCAAGAGATTTGCAAACAATACCTGGATATTTGCACCTTATTTTCAAACGGTTGGGTGGGGAGATAAATTGATGATAGGTGACAGATAGATAAAGCTAACAATAGTTGAATCTCCCTTGGTGGGTATAGAAAGATCAATTTTTCTGCATGATTGAAATTGTTCATAATCAATGGTCAGATTTTGTTTTGTTTTGTTTTGTTTTGATAAAAAGCAACTAAACACACTGCAGGTTAATAAAAACACAAACCAAGCTAAAACCGCTATGTGGGTTTGGGACTTTGGGGTTCCCCTGACTCGGCTTGCCCCCTGCCCAGGGCTTCTGTGTCATCTGGACGACGCCTGCGTCAGCAACCCCTGCCACGAGGACGCCATCTGCGACACGAACCCCGTCAACGGCCGGGCGATCTGCACCTGCCCCCCGGGCTTCACGGGCGGGGCGTGTGACCAGGACGTGGACGAGTGCTCCATCGGTGAGGGGGTCTCTCTGGGGAGGGGGGTTGGGGGTGCGGGAGCAGAGAGGGGTGGGGCCTCCGCCGGCCACGCCCACACCGGCTCGCCCCGCCCCTCAGGCGCCAACCCCTGCGAGCACATGGGCCGCTGCATGAACACGCAGGGCTCGTTCCTGTGCCAGTGTGGCCGCGGCTACACCGGCCCGCGCTGCGAGACCGACGTCAATGAGTGCCTGTCGGGGCCCTGCCGCAACCAGGCCACGTGCCTCGACCGCATTGGCCAGTTCACCTGCATCTGCATGGCAGGTGTGCGGGGGGCGGGGCCTGAGGCCTGGGCGGGGCCGAGGGCGGGGTCCAGGCGGAGCTGCGGGGCAGTCTTGGACTGAGAGCTTGGGGTGGTACTTGGGGGTGGGCCCGGGGACAGGGCTTGGGTTTGGGGAGGGGTCTTGGACCACCTGGAGGCCGAAGACGAGTCTCGGGTTGGGGCTGGGGGCTGGGGCCACGTTTTTGAGTGCGAGGGGGTGTGCCTTAGACCAAGGGGTCGTCGCCACCACCCCCAGGCTTCACGGGCACCTTTTGCGAGGTGGACATTGACGAGTGTCAGAGCAGTCCGTGCGTCAACGGCGGGGTCTGCAAGGACCGAGTCAACGGCTTCAGCTGCACCTGCCCCTCAGGTGAGCGACCGGGGCCCAGGGGACCCTGCGGGGGGCAGAGGCTGGAGGGTGGGACGCTCACTGTGCAAGGCCGCCTCAGCCGCTAACGCGCCATGGAAACCACGTGTTAGGGAAAACACTGAAATTAATTTAAAACCAACTTACCCGGCTGCCTACCCAAACGGGGCAGGGCTGGCCAGGGGGGCGTGCCCGGGTCCCCCGCCGGACCTCCCCTCACCCCCACTCCACCCCAGGCTTCAGCGGGGCCACGTGTCAGCTGGATGTGGACGAGTGTGCAAGCACGCCCTGCAGAAACGGCGCCAAGTGCGTGGACCAGCCCGACGGCTACGAGTGTCGCTGCGCGGAGGGTGAGCGCAGGGGGTGGGCCTGATGGGGGTTGGGGAGGTGGCGGTGCTGATGAGAGACTGGCCAGACCTCGGAGGGCTGGGGGCAGAGCCAATGATGGACAGAGGCGCAGGTAAGGCCAGATCAGGGCTTAAGGGGCCGGTAGGGGCTCCTCTGTCCGCCCCCCAGTGGCCCCCCAGGCACCTCCCATGAGCCCCCACCTCCAATCTTGGATGGGGAGGAACAGGTTAGACCAGGGACAATCTGGAGGCGGGGCCTAATTCATTGTGGGGTGGGGCCTAATTCATTGTGAGAGGGTCTTGGCCCCGGGTGAGTGCTGGCGCGCACGTACCTGGACGCAGCGGAGGCAGGCTAGGGGAGGAGCCTGAAGTGATTCCCCGCCCCTGCCAGCTTGATAGACAGGTCCCGAGGGAGGGGGGCTGGACACTGGCACGGCCCTCTGACCCCACCCCACCCCCGCAGGCTTCGAGGGCGCGCTGTGCGACCGCAACATCGACGACTGCTCGCCCGACCCGTGTCACCATGGGCGCTGCGTGGACCGCATCGCCAGCTTCTGGTGTGCCTGCGCCCCGGGCTACACCGGCACGCGCTGCGAGAGCCAGGTGGACGAGTGTCGCAGCCAGCCTTGCCGCCACGGGGGCAAGTGCCTCGACCTGGTGGACAAATACCTCTGCCGCTGCCCTCCCGGCACCACAGGTGGGTCCCCGGGGGGTGGGGCTGGGGCCAGGGGTCACCCACCCGGAGGGGCGCAGGGGGCCTGGGGACGGTGCCCCAACTTGGTGGTGGCTACTGTCTGCTGCGGTCCCCTCCCCCAGGCGTGAACTGTGAGGTCAACATCGACGACTGTGCCAGCGACCCCTGCGTCTTTGGGGTCTGCCGTGACGGCCTCAACCGCTACGACTGCGTCTGCCAACCTGGCTTCACAGGTGGGCAAACGGATACCTGGGAAGGGGGGTCCTTAGAGAGGGAGAGGAAGGCACCCAGGTATGGGGTGGGGGGTGGGGGGCTTAAAGCAACAGACATTTGCTGTCACCCAGATCTGGAAGCCAGACGTCCAAAATCTAGGTGGGAGGGTCTTGGCCCCAGGTGAGTCGTACCTGGAAGCCCTGGAGGGCAGGGCTGAGCTCCCCCTGGGACCTGTAAGGAATGGTCTGTCCCCTGCCTCTCTCCTGGCTTCTGGAGGTGGCCAGCCATCCCTGGTGTTCTCTGCCAGGTTGTCACATGGTGTTCTCCCTCTCCGTCTGTCTCTTCTGGTTTGCTAATGCTGCCAGGATGGAAAACACCAGAAATGGACTGGCTTTTATAAAGGGGGTTTATTTGGTTACACAGTTACAGTCTTAAGGCCATGAAGTGTCCAAGGTAAGGCATCAACAATCAGCTACCTTCACTGGAGGATGGCCAATGGCCAATGGCATCCGGAAAACCTCTGTTGGCTGGGAAGGCACATGGCTGGCATCTGCTCCAGAGTTCTGGTTTCAAAATGGCTTTCTCCCAGGACATTCCTCTCTAGGCTGCAGTTCCTCAAAATTGTCACTCTCAGTTGCTCTCGGGGTGTTTGTCCTCTCTTAGCTTCACCAGAGCAAAAGTCTGCTTTCAAAGGCCATCTCCAAAATGTTGCTCTGTAAGCTGCAGCTCCTCTCTCAGCTCCTGTGTGTTCTTCAAAGTGTCCCTGTTGGCTGTAGCAAGCTCCCTCCTTCTGTCTGAGCTTATATAGGGCTCCAGTGAACTAACCAAGGCCCATGCTGAATGGGTGGTGCCACAGCTCCATGGAAATTATCCAATGAAAGATCTTGCCCACAGTTGAGCTATCACATCTCCACGGAAACATCCAATAAAAAGTCTCCAACCCAATCAACGCCAATACATTTCCTGCCCACACAAGACTGCATCAAAGAAAATGGCATTTTTCTGGGGGACATAATATATACAAACGCACTGTCCATGTCCCAAGTTTCCTCTTAAAAGGACACCAGTCATATTGGATTAGGACTACCATACTCCAGTGTGACCTCACTTTAGCCCACCTCATTCCATCCCTATTTTCAAAGAAGGTCACATTTGGAGGTACTGGGGGGGGGGGAGGAGGGGGTAAAACTCCACCATATCTTTTGGGGACCCAAGGCAACTCTTAATACCAGGTTCTGCCCTCTCATTTGCAATATTTGTATTGAGGTGCAATTCGCATCCCACACAATCAATCTTTTCACGTGGATAATCCAGCAGTGTTTCATATGTTCACGATGACATGCAGCCACCACCTCTATCTGGTTCCAGAACATTCTTGTCACCCCCGAAAGGAGAGCCTGGGTCCACGTGCAGTCCCTCCCCATCCACCCTCCCCCAGCCTCTGGCAACCACCGATCTGCTTTCCGTCTCTCTGGTTTTGCTCGCTCCAGACATTTCATGTCATTGGAATCGTGCCACATGTGACTTTTTGTGTGTGGCTTTCCCCCAGCGTCCTGTCTCGAAGCTCTTCCATGTTTCGTCCTTCCCTTGATTCTTGTCCAGTGGGATTGTCCACTGGCATGAGGTTGTCCCCATGTGGGGTCTGGTGATCCTTTGTGGAAATGAAAGCGATGTGTAAGTTTGGGGGTGAGGACCCCAGAGAAGGCTGCTCTGATGTGGGGGTAAGAACTTAGGAAGTGGCGGCTGTGGCCCTCCTGGCTTGAAAAACAGCTTCCTTAGGATGCGAGTGAAGTGATCCTTGATCCAGGGTGCAGCCGAGCTGAATGGGACGAGCTTGTCCCTCCATGGGAGATGCTGGCTGTCCTTGTCCTGGGACGGAGTGCCCTGTCTGCTCCCCAGGGCCCCTGTGCAACGTGGAGATCAATGAGTGTGCGTCCAGCCCGTGCAGCGAGGCAGGCACCTGCCAGGATGGGGAAAACGGCTTCCGCTGCCTCTGCCCGCCCGGCTCCCTGCCCCCGCTGTGCCTGCCACCCAGCCACCCCTGTGCCCAGGAACCCTGCAGTCACGGCATCTGCCATGATGCCCCTGGCGGGTGAGGCTGCTCCCCAAGCCCCGATCCCCCCTTATCCCCCCTCTGCTGCCTCCCCCAGCCCTCCTGACCACCTCCCCCCCCAGGTTCCGCTGTGTCTGTGAGCCTGGCTGGAGTGGTCCACGCTGCGGACAGAGTCTCGCCCGGGATGCCTGTGACTCCCAGCCCTGCCGGGCAGGTGGCACCTGTACCAGCGATGGAGCCAGCTTCCGCTGCACCTGTCCCCCCGGTGTCCAGGGTGTGTGTCCCCCCTTCCCTCCCCAGCAGCCCCCCAATGCCTTCTTCCCTCTTCCTTCTCTATAGTCATCTTTTTTAGGTCTCACCTCTTTTTCTCCAGGAACTTGGGAGGTGGGTATCGCAGCTGGAGGGACCTGGGGGCGGGCAAGACCATCTCATTTCGCCTGCCCCCCACAGGCCGCCAGTGTGAACTGCTGACCCCCTGCACCCCGAACCCCTGTGAACATGGGGGCCACTGCGAGTCTGCCCCGGGCCAGCCAGCTGTCTGCTCCTGTCCCCCCGGCTGGCAAGGTACACCAGCTGCCTCTTCCCCATCCTCTGCTTCACATCCCCTGCACCCCACCAGGACCTGGATGATGCTGGGGTGCCAGAGGGGCCTCACCCCAACTCTGCCTTGGAGGGGGGCTTCCTTCTGGGGAAGGACAGGGCTGGGACTCCAGCCAAGGGTTTCGGGCAGCTGGAGGAGTACTGCTCAGCGAGGCTGGGAGAAGGAAGTTCTGGAAGAGCTTGTGCAAACACCCAGAGCCCCTTGCCTTGGGCCATCTCAGCCTTCAGCTTCTCCCTGAGCCCCCAGTACCCTAAGACCCCCTCCCTGCCCCCTCTTATCCCCCATCCAGGTCCACGGTGCCAGCAGGATGTGGATGAGTGTGTCGGCCCTTCTCCCTGCGGCCCGCATGGGACCTGCACCAACCTGGCTGGGAGTTTTAGCTGCACCTGCCATGGGGGGTTTGGTGGCCCTTCCTGTGATGAGAATATTGATGATTGCAACCCCAGTGAGTGCAGAGGGGCCCCCAGGCATGGGGTGGGGGCTGGATGGTGACCCAGGGGGCAGGCTCACCAAGCCCATACGGTGTGTGTGCCCAGCACTGGGCTTCCATTTCACCTTCAAATCCTCTTACTTTCCTTGTTTTATGGATATGGGTGTTAAGGGGGCCCAGAGAGGTTAAGTGACTTGCCCAAGGTCACACAGCACCAAGAGGAATAGCTGGGATTGGAGCACAGGTCTGTCTGACTCTGAAGCCTGCAAGCTGGTAGCAAGCACATTAGTGTTGTGTGCAAAATTGATAATAGGCCCCTAGAGAATTCTCGAGCAGAGCTGTCCGATAGACATGTAAAGCAAGACACGTGCCATTTAAAAATGTCTGGAAGCCACGTTGGAAAAGTTAAAAAGGTGAAAATAATTCAAATAGCACAGTTGATCCTCATTATTTGCAGATTCCATGCTTGCGGATTTGCCTACTCCCTAGAATTTATTTGTGACCCTTAAATCAGTCATTGGGGGCTTTTGGGATCCCTTGCAGATGTGCACTGAGCAGCCAAAAATCTGAGTGTCCCGAGATGTGTGTTCCCAGCTAAGTTGGAACAAGGCAGTACCCTGCTTTCTTGTTTCAACTCTCAAACTGTAAATGAGCATCCTTTTCACAGTCTATTTGGTGCCAACTTTTTCACATTTCTGTGCTATTTGCTGGTGATTTTGCTTCCTAAAATGTTCCCCGAGTGTAGTGCCGAAGTGCTGTCCAGTGTTCCTAAAAGCAAGAAGGCTGGGGCGGGGCCTTATGGAGAAAATATGAGTGCTGGATCAGCTTCATTTAGATGTGAGTTACAGCACTGCTGTCTGGGAGTTCAAAATGTTAACCAATCCATAATCTGAATTAAATAAGTTGTCTTTAAAACAGAAGCCCACCTTAAAACAAGGTTGTGGATGTGGAGGAAAATGGGACCTGAGGCTGGTAGGTAACTAACCCTGTGTTTTCCCTGGGAGCCATGGTTCAATATTTGCTAGTTCAGTGCTTGTGGTGCCTTTTATAAACCACATCTACTGCGAATAATGAGAATCGACTGTTGTATTTGATTTAGCACAATATATTAAAAATATGATCATTTCAACATCTAATCAATATAAAAAATCTTTAATGAAATATTTTGCCTTTATTTATTTTTGGTACTAACTCTTTGAAAGCCAGTGTGTGCTGTATACTTAGGGCACATTTCCATCTGAACCACCCATGTTTTCAATAATGGCTAATAGCCACCTGCATGCTTAGCAGTAGAATTCTAACAGGTACAAGAATCCCCTTTGCTTGGCAGCTGGGAGAACTTTGTGGCTCCCCGCAGCCCTTCCCCGTTCCATATAGGTGAGGTTTCCAGATCAGGGAAGGGATGGGGCCACAGGAGGGGGCCAAATTTGATCCCTCTGATCAAATGTGCCCCCTCCGGAACGTGCTGGTTTCCTCCTGCATTCCCCTCTCTGCAAAGCAGGGCCGGGGAGACAGGCTGGGCTGGTGAAGGGCCAGGGCAGGCGAGTGACCAGACCGTGCCCCTCCCACCACAGACCCCTGCCTGAACGGGGGCTCCTGCCAGGACGGCGTGGGGTCCTTCTCCTGCTCCTGCCTCCCCGGCTTTGCTGGCCAGCGCTGTGCCCGCGACGTGGACGAGTGTCTGAGCAGCCCCTGCGGCCTGGGGACCTGCAGCGACCACGTGGCCTCCTTCAGCTGCACCTGCCCGCCTGGCTATGGGGGCTCCCAGTGCCAGCGGGACCTGCCCGACTGCAGCCCCAGGTGGGTGGGGCCGGGGAAGGAAGGGAGGGACTGGTGGGGGGCTCAGCTCAGCACCCTCCTCTGGGACTTTGATGCTTGATGGGGTAAGGGCAGATACCCTGCTTGGGGTTGGGGGTGGGGAGTCACCTTGAGAGGGTGGGGTTCCACCAGGCTCCCACCTGAGCGCTGAAATACCTGTTGAGTTGGGGGTAAGGGACCGGCTGCGAGGGGCGGGACCTCTCCCCAGCGGTGTCAGTGGGGGGTGGAGCCCGGAAGGGGGCGGGGCCTGACAGCCCCGCGCCCGCCCCCAGCTCTTGTTTCAACGGCGGCACCTGCGTGGATGGCGTGAACTCCTTTAGCTGCCTCTGCAGGCCGGGCTACACCGGCGCCCACTGCCAACACGAGGCCGACCCCTGCCTCTCGCGGCCCTGTCTGCACGGGGGTGTCTGCAGCCCCACCCACCCCGGCTTCCGCTGCGCCTGCCCGGAGGGCTTCACTGGTACCCAGTGCCAGGTGGGCGGGGTCATCGGGGGTCTTGGGGGGGACCGTGGGATGGAATCTGGGAAGTTCTTCTGGGGGCGGGGCCTGACTAGGACACTGGGGGAGGAGTCTGCTGGGACCCTGGGGGAGGAGCCTGCTGGGTCCTAGGGGAGGGGCCTGCAGGGGACCCGGGAATAGAATCTGGAACGTTCTTCTGGGGGAGGGACCTGACTAAGACACCGGGGGAGGAGCCTGAGGGTCTTGGGGAAGGGACGAGGCTTGGTTTCTCAGGGGTTCCCCGAGTGCTGACGCCGAGGGGTCCCCTCCAGACGCTGGTTGACTGGTGCAGCCGTGCACCTTGTCAGAACGGGGGTCACTGTACCCAGACCGGGTCCTCCTTCTACTGCCTCTGCCCCCCGGCGTGGGGCGGTCGCCTCTGTGACATCCGGAGCCTGCCCTGCAGGGAGGCGGCGGCCCAGAAGGGTGAGGAGCGCTCCCGGCTCGGGATGCGGGGCCCGCGGGGGCTGTGGCACGGCCCCGAGGGCGTGGGGGTGGGAGGCCGCCCCTGTGCCTGACTCCCCCGTCGTCTGCTCAGGGGTGCGGCTGCAGCAGCTGTGCCAGGCGGGCGGGCACTGCGTGGACGATGGCGGCTCCCACTACTGCGTGTGCCCAGAGGGCCGCACGGGCAGCCACTGCGAACGGGAGGTGGACGCCTGCTCCGCCCAGCCCTGCCAGCACGGGGGCACCTGCCGCGGCCGCATGGGGGGCTACGTGTGCGAGGTAGGGGGCACCCCGGGGAGGCGGGGGATGGGTGGGTCTCCCCGCGTCCCTGTCCCGGTTTGGGTGGACCTGGGTTTTGGCTTTTCCAAATTTGGGAATAGCTTTGTGGGTGTCACTTCGCGTGGATCTGGGAGTGTCTCTCGCGGGTTGTTTCCAGGTGGATCCGTGCGTTTTTGTGCCTGGCCTCTTTTTGGATGTGTCTGGCTTGGATATTTGTCCTTCTGTGTGTGTGTCCCTGGGTGTCTTTCCATGTTGGGTGCATTTTTTTCTACTGTGTGTCTGTGTGTCAGATATCTGTGTGTCTTTAAAAAAACCTAATCCTTTTATTATGGCCACATATATACATAACATAACATTTGCCACTTTAACCACTTTCATGTGTTGATTTCAGTAGCATTCATTATATTCAAAATGTTGTGCAAACATGGGGAACTTAATAATAGCACCAGATTATATATTTGAATGTGGTTGAAAGGGAAAACTGTAGGTTGTATACATTACTAGAATAAAAGTTAAAAAAAAAGACTGTACAACATAATCTGTGAACCCTACTGTAAACAAAGGACTGTAGTTACTAGTACAATTATAAAAATGTTCTTTCATGAAATTGGAACAAACGTACCACACTAAAAGGTGTTACTAGGGTGGGTAAGTGGGAACTTGGTCTATTATGCACGTTTTTTTCTCTAAACCTATAACTTCTCTAATTAGAAAAGATAAGAAAGAAAACAGAAACAAAGTTGTGCCTCCATCCTCACCATCCATTACCAACCCTTTTTCATCACCCCAAACAGAAACTCTGCATCCACTCAGACACCACACCCCATAGTAACCCCCATTCTACTATCTGTCCTTATGACTCTGCTTACCTAGAGACTTCTTTTAAGGGGAATCAGACAATGTGTGACATTTGGGGTCTGGCTTCTTTCACTCAGCATGTTTTTGAGATGCTCTGTGGTTGTAGAATGTGGCAGAACTACTTTTCTATGGCCGAATAAAAATCCTGTTGTCAGGATGGACCACATGCTCATCGATTCATGTGTTGGTGTGTGCTCCTTCCATTCCTTGGGTCGTGTGTGTGTGTGTGTGTGTGTGTGTGTGTGTGTGTGTGTCCTTTTGAGCTGGGGTCCTTTGTGTCTCTGCATGCGTGTCTGGATGTGTGTGTGTGTCCCTCTGGGCTCAGTGGGTCTGTATCTCACACTGCCCCCCACTCTCCCCCAGTGTCCCTCGGGCTACACTGGCAGTGACTGTGAGGATGACGTGGACGAGTGCGCCTCCCAGCCCTGCCAGCACGGGGGCTCCTGTGTGGACCTGGTGGCCGGCTATCTGTGCTCATGTCCCCCGGGAACGCTGGGTATGTCAGCCCCCGGGGTTGGGGGCCCGGGATGGGAAGCTGCGCCCCCGTCCCCCCACCCCTGACTGCTCCACCTCGCCCCAGGCGTGCTCTGTGAAATCAATGAGGACGACTGTGGCCCAGGCCCAGCCCAGGAGCCGGGGCCCCCGTGTCTGCACAATGGCACCTGTTTGGACCTGGTTGGGGGCTTCCGCTGCGTCTGTCCCCGGGGCTACACCGGCCTGCGCTGTGAGGCGGACATCAATGAGTGTCGCCCCGGGGCCTGCCACGCTGCGCACACCCGGGATTGCCTGCAGGACCCAGGCGGAGCCTTCCGCTGCCTCTGCCGGGCGGGCTTCACCGGTGAGCGCGGGATACGGAGTGGGGGGACCCTGCCTGACCTCCCCCCTCAGTGGCTGACCCACCATCCCCCCAACTTGGCCCAGGTCCCCGCTGTGAGGCTGTCCTGTCTCCCTGCGAGTCCCAGCCGTGCCAGCATGGGGGCCAGTGTCGCCCCAGCTCGGGCCCCGGGGGTGCGCTAACCTTCTCCTGCCACTGCATCCCGGTAGGTGGGGGGGGGCTCACCCTTCGAGTCGGGGGAGGGGGGAGCTGGAAGGGGCGGAGCTTACTGGGGAAAGGCTGGGGTTTGGGAGGAGGCGGGGCTTACCTGCAAAGTTGGGGCTCCAGAGGAGGGGGGAGAGGTTGCACCGGGGCTTTGGCGGTGCAACCTCTCCTGAGCCCTGACCTCGCCCCCACCCTCTCTCCTCTCCCTCCCCTCCTCCTTCCCCCCACTCTTTGCTCTCTCCCCACTGCACCCCCGCCCCCCAGCCTTTTTGGGGTCCGTTCTGCGAGCGGGTGGCGCGCTCCTGCCGGGAGCTGCAGTGCCCGGCGGGCGTCCCGTGCCAGCAGACCGGCCGCAGCCCGCGCTGCGCCTGTCCCCCGGGGCTGTCGGACCCCGCGTGCCGGGGCTCCCGGGGGTCCCCGCCGGGCTTCGCCAACGCCAGCTGCGCGGCCGCCCCCTGCCTGCACGGGGGCTCCTGCCGCCCCGCGCCGCTCGCGCCCTTCTTCCGCTGCGCCTGCGCGCCGGGCTGGGCCGGGCCGCGCTGCGAGGCCCCGGAGGCGGCCGCCGAGGCCCCCGAGGAGCCGCGGTGCCCGCGCGCCAACTGCCTGGCCAAGCGCGGGGACGGGCGCTGCGACCGCGAGTGCAACAGCCCCGGCTGCGGCTGGGACGGCGGCGACTGCTCGCTGAGCGTGGGCGACCCCTGGCGGCAGTGCGCGGCGCTGCAGTGCTGGCGCCTCTTCAACAACAGCCGCTGCGACCCGGCCTGCAGCTCGCCCGCCTGCCTCTACGACAACTTCGACTGCCGCGCCGGCGGCCGCCAGCGCGCCTGCAAGTGAGCGCGTCCGTGCGTCTGTCCGCCCGCGGGCCCCGCCCCTCTGTCCGCCCGCCCCGGCGGGTCGGAACAACCGCTGTCACGCTCTGTCCAGTCTGTCCATCCCCGTGCCACGCCTGACCGTCCCTGGCACCCCCCCCCTCTGACTGTCTGTCTGTCCACCCATTTGCCTTGGTCTATCTGCTTGCCCTGTCTGTCTGACTGTCCACCCGTTTGCCGGGTCTGCTCATCTGTGTGCCATATCTGACTAATCAAGTGTGCCCCCTTTCTGTCTCATCAGTCCTACAGTTTATTCTAGTCTATCTGTCAGTCCATCTGTCCAGGGGCCTTGTCTCTTGGGCTGCCCGTTCATTTGCCCTGTCTGAATCCCCGAGCACCCTGTCTGTCCATCCAAGTGCTCCTGTCTGTTCTGTGCGCCCCACCTGCCCAGCCATTGGCCACTTCTGTCTGTCCTTCCGGCCATCCAGATACCCCTTTTGCACTCTCTGTACTCGATCTTTGGCCCATGCTCCTGCTGCCCATCCCTGCCCCTCTTCTGTCTTTCCATCTGTCCTTTTGCTCACCCATGCATTCCATCTGTCCATCCCTGCACCCTGCCCCTCTGTCCCTCTCTGAGCCTGCCTGTCTACCTGGAGGCCTCCCCTCCCTTTCCTCTTGCCCTCCTCATTGTCCCCCACTGCCCCTCTGGCTCACTCCACTCCAGCCACCCTGGCCTCTCTGCTGTCCCTCAGGTCCCCACCTCAGGGCCTTTGCACTGGCCGGTCACTGCCTGGCACTTCCAGGAGGCCATACGGGTCCTTCCCCACCTCCTTCAAGTCGCTGCTCAAACGGGGCACGTTTCCAGCCAGCTCCTTCCTGCCACCGTCAGCACTTCCCCCTGCCTTTTTTTTTTTAACTTTTAATTTCTAATTAATTTCAAACTTACAGGAAAGTTGCAAAAATAATACAAACTCCATTCAGAGAATTCCCACAACCCCCATCCCACCAGATACCCAGATCCACCAGTTTTAACATTTTGCCACCATTGCATATCATCCTATCTATCCATCTATTCATGCATCTATCATTTATCTATCCATCCATCTATATCTATGTATCTTTCTGTCCATCCATCCATCCATCCATCATCCCTATTTGCCCATCTATCATCCATATGTATCTATTCATCTACCCGTCATCTCTATCATCCATATCTATCTATCCATCTACCTATTAATCCATCCATCCATCTATCATTTATCTATCATTCATCATCTATATCTATTCATCCATCTGTATATCTATGTATCCATCCATCCATCCATCTGTCATCTATTCATCTATCATCTATCATCCATGTCTGTCTGTCCATCTACCTGTCCATCCATCCATCCATCATTTATTGATCCATCCATCATCTATATCTATCCATCCATCTATATATCTATCTATGTATCCATCCATCCATCCATCCATCCATCTATCCAGCTTTACTTTTCCTCCTAAGCAGTAATACCATCCAGTGCAGCATTCTGTGAATTCGTGCACATGCTCATTTTATTGACCTAAAACTGGAATGCTGTATGTCTTGCTTACTCATCTCCTCTCCTGTCTGCACTCACCTGCTGGAAAATCACCTCCCCGTGGGCAAGGGTCGGTGCTTTGGCCCTATCCTCAGTGCCTCCGCGGTGCCCAGCCCGTATTGGGCGACCCATCAATTATCGACTGGCTCAGAGTCACGGAGGGACTGGCTGGGTTGACCCAAGGCCTGCCGTGCGCCTGTACCTCCCAGTCCCCGGTGCACGTGCTGTCCGTCTGTCCTCCCTCTCCGCCGTCGCGTCGCGGGACTCTGATGCGTGGGCGCGCGGGGAAGATGTGCGCAGCCGCTCCCAGGCGCCCCTGACCCCCCCACCCGGCTCTGCCCCCAGCCCCGTGTACGAGAAGTACTGCGCGGACCACTTCGCCGACGGCCGCTGCGACCAGGGCTGCAACACGGAGGAGTGCGGCTGGGACGGGCTGGACTGCGCGGCCGAGGTGCCAGCGCTGCTGGCGCGCGGCGTGCTGGTGCTCACGGTGCTGCTGCCGCCGGCCGAGCTGCTGCGCTCGGGCGCCGACTTCCTGCAGCGCCTCAGCGCCATCCTGCGCACCTCGCTGCGCTTCCGCGTCGACGCGCACGGCCAGGCCATGGTCTTCCCCTACCACCGGCCCGGCCCGGAGCCCCGCGCGCGGCGGGAGCTGGCCCCCGAGGTGATCGGGTGAGTGGCTCCCAGCCGATGGGGTCCCTCGGGGCAGGAGAGGCACCGCGGGGGCCGGGCCGCTGTGCGCGCGGGGGGTGGGGGGGTCGCTGCGCTTCCCAGCTTGGAGAGCCTTCCCCGGAAACGAGGGCGAAGTCTCGGGGTTCTCCGCCTCCCTGCTGCTGATGTTTGGGGCCGGGGCCTCCTGGGCATGGCGGGATTTTGAGCCGCTTCCCTGGCCTCTGGTGGCGACGACTAAGCTTGTCTCCAGACGTGGCCAGTGGGCTCTGGTGGATAGAACCAGCCCTGGTTGAGAATCACCGTCTTTGATGCATGGTCAATTCTTTCTGCAACATCCCTCACCTCCACCCACTGGATTCCAGGAGCCCCCCTTTTCCTGTTGTGACACCCCAAAATGCCTCCAGACATTGCCAGTGTCCCCCCACCTCGGGGGTTGGGTCTGAAGAGTTCGGATCACCCTGGGTTGAGACCCGTCCCCTGCCCTAGAGCTCCCTCATTCTGGGGAGGCAGGTGGTACCCCAGAGTGGTTAGGGGCCTATGGAGGTTTTTTCCTAGAAATAGACAATGTGGCACTCTTCTGCTGCTGAGGCCAGAAGGGAAGTGGAGGCGATGTTGAGGAGGCCTGAGGGGGTGGGGGTGGGGGGGACAGAGAGGCCGGCTGGATTGTAGAGACAGGAGGAGAGGGTGGTGGTGGATGGATCTGGGGAAGCCACTGCACCAGTCCCCAGCTGGGTGACTGGGGGGCTGGAGGACTGTCATCAAAGTGGGGTCCCAGGGTGAAAAAAAGGGGTCACTTTGGGGCTTGCAAAGTCTGAGGGGTGTGGGGGTGTTGGGGGAGAGGTCCAGAGGTGGCTGGGGACCAGAGAAAGAGAAAAAGGACATGGGTTATCATTGAGGCTGCAGGAGGGGCTCATATGTCCCCAGGAGTGTCAAGTGGGGAGAGAGGAGAGTGACTATCCTGGGGATAATGAGGTCTTAGGATTGATTCAGGGAAACTAGCTCAGAAACGGGAAGGAGAAAGAATAGATGGAGAAATAGGGGGTGCCCTGGGAGTGTGGAGCAACTGGGGATCCCCACATAGGAGGGAGTTTGGAGGAAGTGAGTGTCTTAGTGGGGTTCAGACGCAGGCTTTAAATTGAGGGGGTGGATGAAGGCTTAAGGGAAGCTGGGAGAGAGCCTCAGCAGGAGTCCAGCTCCTGCCCAAGCTCCTGGGGGTTTCTGGAATGTGGACAGCCCCCCAGAGTTGTCCCCCCTTTGAGGGAGGACAGCTGCCCTGGGGGTGTATATCCTCCCAGCTGAGGTGATTCCCATTTTGCTGGGGACAGTTCCTTAGGGACAAGGTGGCTGTGAGCTGTCAGAACTAGTTGGTTGCAGCCGGGTGGGGGGTGCCCCAGCCCGATAAAGCAGGTCTGGCTGTGCATTAGGGTGAGTGGGGAAAGTTACAGAAGTGTTGATGTGAAGAAAACATTCATTAGATTCAGTGGCTTGGGGGGTGCTAGTGGCCAGAGCGATACCTTTTTTGGGGGTGCAATGTGGGATGGCAGCTCTTGGGAGCCTGGCCCTGGGGTGGATGGGTGGGGCTTGGTTTTGGGCTTGCAGTGGGTGCTGGTGAAGCTGCTCTGTACCCCCATTCTCCATCCCCCCGCAGCTCCGTGGTGATGCTGGAGATCGACAACCGGCTCTGCCTGCAACTGCCCGAAAACGATCACTGCTTCTTAGATGCCCAGAGTGCAGCGGACTACCTGGGCGCCTTGTCGGCCGTGGAGCGCCTCGACTTCCCTTACCCACTGCAGGCTGTGCGGGGTGAGGCCCGGCCCTGGGTGGGGCTGGGGGCCCCATGGGGTGTTTGGGGTGGGGAGCCCCTAGCTCCTGGGTGACCCCGCTTCCCTCCGGCAGGGGAGCCGCTGGAGCCGCCGGAGCCAAGCGTGTCGCTGCTGCCGCTGCTGGCGGCGGGGGCCGTCTTCCTGCTGGTCATCCTCGTCCTGGGTGTCATGGTGGCCCGGCGCAAGCGCGAGCACAGCACCCTGTGGTTCCCCGAAGGCTTCGCGCTGCACAAGGACACGGCCGCTGCCCACAAGGGCCGGCGGGAGCCCGTGGGCCAAGACGCGCTGGGCATGAGGTGACTACCCTGGCGCTGACCTCTGACCCCAACCTGACCCCGACTTCAGACTTCACCTGGGACTCCAGTGTTTGTCAACTGACTCCATGATCCCTGGGGGGTGGGGGGGTGGGATCACTCCTGACCTTTGACCCCACTCCTGCCCCTTCCTCAATTCCACCTTGGGACCCCGGCTGTCACCCATAAAACCCCTGACCGTACCCCCCGCACCCCCTCATTGGAACCTATGTCTCTGCCCCGTCTCCTGTGTTTTCTGGCCCGAGACCCCCAATTCCATCTCCAGTAACCCCAGCCTTGCCTCTGTGACCTCTGCTTGGGCCCCACCCCCAAAGCCCTCCAGTGTCCCCTCTCACACCCCTCCCCTCTTCGTCCCCACAGGAACATGGCCAAGGGTGAGAGTCTGATGGGGGAGATGGCCTCAGACTGGATGGACACAGAGTGCCCGGAGTCCAAGAGATTGAAGGTGCAACCCCTTCCCCAGCCCCAGCCCCCAGGGTCCCGGAGGCCCCCGATGGTCAGCAGGACAGCTCAGGGCTGTCGGCTCTCCCACCTCCCAGTTCTGGAGACCGATCAGTCACTGCCCCTTGAGCGTGTGTTTTCCTGGTGTCGCTTTGTGGCTTCTCGGGGAGGGAGGGGATTTGCCTTCTGGGCCCCCAGGGTCTCCCCAGGTGGGTGGAATGTCTCCTGCCATGTCCTGCCTTCCTCATCCCCAAGCAGGCTCCTGGTCCCAGGCCAGCCTGGGTCTTCCCAGGGACTCTGCTTTCTCTCTGCCTCATCTTATCTTGGGGCCACAGCCAGGGGCTCCTAGTGGCATTAATTGAGTACTTGCTCAGCGTATCGAGCTTGAATGCATGCAAAATAATCAGGATTCTCCAGAAAAACAGAACCCACCGGATATATGTATGTGTATATATATTGAGACATTTTTTAAGGAATTGGCTCACCCGATCATGGGGACTGACATATCCAAAATCTTTAGGGAAGCAAGCAGGCTGGAAATTCCGGTAAGAGTTGATATCGCAATCCTGAGTTCAAATTCCGTCAGGGAGCTCGGCAGGCTGGAAACTCAGAGAGAAGCAGATGGTGTTGTCTTGAGATGGAATTTTTGGAAACCTCGGGCCTTTCTTTGCTCTTAAGGCTTCCAGCTGATGGGAGGAAGCCCACATGATCGAGGGTCATCTTTACTTAAAGTCAACAGATTGTAGATGCTAATCCCTTCTACAAAGTACCTTCATGGCCATGGCTAGGTCAGTGTTTTTTACCGAACAATTGGACACCCTCCTTAGCCAAGCAGATACATGAAATTAACCATCATGGCATCTTATTTATCTTGGCAACACTCAGAGTATCTCATTTTGCCATTGCAAGATGATGCTATAAATTAGCTGTTGACAAGACTCCTTCATTCTCCAGTCTCTTCCCTGCTGTATTTTAACATTTGTTAAATCTGTTACGATTGACAGCTAAAGAAATCTGCCCACTTCAAGGCTCCCCCCTCCCTTTTCCCATCCCCAAATGGTTGTTCTATGGGTGGTGCAATGGGCATTTGGCCACATCTTAGAATCAAGGAATCACACCGATCCTAGTTTTGCCAATGAGTAACTCAGAACTGTAAAGTGATTTGCCCAGAGTTCCAGTTTGCTAGAGCTGCTGTTATGCAAAATACCAGAAATGGATTGGCTTTATAAAGGAGGTTTATTTGTTTACAAATTTACAGTCCTGAGGCCATAAAAGGGTCCATCAACAAGAGGATACCTTCACTGAAGAAAAGCTAATAACGTTCAGAAACCTCTGTCAGTTGGGAAGGCATATGGCTGGCATCTGCTGGTCCTTTGCTTCCAGGCTCTGGTTTCAAATGGTTTTGTCCAAAATGTCTCTGGGTTTCTGTCTCTCTTAGCATCTCTCTCTCAGCTCCTGTGCATCCTTGCTTGTTTTGCAGGATGTTTCTCTCTAAGCATCTGGAGGTCCTCTCTTAGATTCTCTGGGGCACACTCTGGATTTCATCTCTTAGCTCAGCATCTCCCAATGTCTTTCTGTCTGCATCTCCAAGTGGCTCCAAGCATCAGCATCTATGTCAACGCTCAGCTTCTCTTGGGGGGCAAACTCTGGATTATATATCCTAGCTTCTCTCCAAAATATTGCTCTCAGCTGCTCTCTTAAGTACTCCAGTGAACTAATCAAGACCCACCCTGAATGGGTGAGGTAACATCTCCATGGAAATAATTTAATCAAATATCTCACCCCTAGTTGGTTGAGTCACATCTCCATGGAAACACTCAATCAAAAGGTTCCACCCAACGAGATTGAATTAAAAGATCATGGGTCTTCTGGGGTCCATAACAGTCTCAAACCCTCACACCCCATGTGGCACTAACTGCCGACACCAGGACACGAGTGCTTTCTTATCTTCATTTGACCCTTTCTGTTTAGCCGATCATCACCTGGCTCTCTTGTTCATGAAGCTCACCTAACTCCATGTGGGTCCTTAAACTCACTCAGGTCTGGCTTGATCAAGCTCTGTGGTTGGAACCCAATGGCACTCAAGTCCCTGGGTGGGCTGGTTAAGAATATTCCATCCTGTTTCTGTAAAGCCTTCCAGACTGTGAATCTGAAATTCCTCGAGTCCCTACAAGGGGCCCAGAGACTGGACTTGAGATGGTAAATTGATACACCTTGTGTGACTTTTTGGTCCTGATGCCTCATGTTTGCAGTACCAGGGTGGGGTGGGGGGCATGGTGGAGGACAGAGCCCCTCCATGACTGGGGTCCTAGACATTATTTACCCTTCCCCCCAACCTGTTCACCCCTTCCCCAGAAGCCACTCCCCACATTCCATTTCTTTAATCAATGACTTGTTTCTAGAGCACAAATTTTGCCCTTCTTTTGTTAGGTTTAATTCTAAACATCTTAATGTTTTTGCTGCTGTTGTAAATGGCATAGTCTTTTGAGTTTCATTTTCGGCTCATTGATGTCTCGTGCATACAGTGCTGACAGGTGCTTGCTCTGTCCCTCTGACACCTGCCTTGGGTTCTCAGCAAATCCCTCCTTCCAAATCCCCTTCCTCCTTTTCTAAGCCCTCTGCCCTCTGGCGCATCAAATCCCCCAGTTTCCATCCCTTTGAAAGGGGCAGGATGGTCATTGTTTCCCAGGGCCGTGTGTGCCTCTCCACGAGAGAAGCCCTGTACCAGTGTCCAGCCCCTTGCCTGCTAGTGTTTCTCGCCCACCTCCAAAGGGTGGGGTCTGAAGATCCAGGGTCCTGGTGCTTCCAGGTTGAGGAGCCCAGCATGGGGGCTGAGGATGCTGTGGATTGCCGCCAGTGGACTCAGCACCACCTGGTTGCTGCCGACATCCGTGTGGCACCAGCCATGGCACTGACCCCACCGCAGGGCGACGCGGAAGCCGATGGCATGGATGTCAATGTGCGAGGCCCAGGTCAGTGACGGCGCCCCTCCCCACTTGGAATGCCCCATCCCAAGTCCTGCTGGGTCTGTGTTCAGGAGAGAGCTGGGTGGTATCCAGGCTTCACTTGATGTGCATGTTAGGACTGCTGGTTGTGCATGTTAGGACTGCTGGTTGCAACCAACAGAAGCCGAACTCACACTAGCTTAAGTGAAAAAAGGGATTGACTAGCTCACGTAACTGGAAGTGTCAGATGCACATTTGGATCAGGACTCAGTCCTCCTCTCTCTGCCTTGCCTCTTGGCTTAGCTCTTGGCCACGGGGCTTCCAGGCCTGGCAGAATTCTCATCTTCTGGGGCAGACTACAGCTGCCAGCTGTGCCAGCCTTTTAAAAACCCTTCTTTCTGCAAAAGTCCCAGGATAAGTTCTGATTGGATGGACTAAAGTCACATGCCTGTCCCTGAACCAATCAGTGATGCCAGAGGGCTGGGATAGGCAGATTGACCAGGCCTGGGTCACATGACTGTCCTTGAGCTGGGGGGAGGGGTTTCAGCTCTCCCCAAGCCTTGATGGAGAATGGGGTGCAAGTGGTCCCTTAAGGGCAACCAGGGCAGATGCTGTGCAGAGAATAACAGATCCACTCCGATCCCTCTTTACCATATTTTAGGGGACCTCCCCCCAATTTCATTCCTTTTTATGGCCAAATAATATTCCATCATGTGGGTGGACCTTTTTTCCTTTTTTTCCTCCTGAATCCCCTTGGGATACCAGAGCCCGAAGTGGCTGGGATTTTATGTCTCAGCAGACAGCTCTTCACCAGTGAGTGCAGAAATATAAAAGTCACAGCTCCTTTTTCTTGGGCTGGATTGCAGTCCTGAGATGCAGCTCACATTTCAGGGTTCCCCCTGCAGGATCAGGTGGAAATAACCCTTGGGGAGGTTGCCCAAGGTCCCACTCTTGCTTGGTATCTTAGTTTCTTGGGCTTCCGGAACAACAAACCTCAAACCGGGTGGCAAGGACACCCACATTGGAACAGGGCCCCCCAAATCCAGTATGGCCTCATCTGAAGTTGCTTACATTTGCAAAGGCTTTCTCTCCAAATAAGGTCACGTTCATAGGTTCTGGGGGACTTGAGTTTTGGGGGGGTGCTATTCAACCCAGCCCACTTGGCTTTCTCCCTCCCTCATCCTGTGTCCTCCACTCCCCAGGAGCCTCCTTTAACAAATCACATGTGTACAGAACCCTCACCCCGGATCAGTCTCTGTGGTGCCTAACCCAGGCGTGTGTGTGGACATTTGGGACATCCTGCCACCCCTGTCCCATCTCTCACCCATCCCACGAACGCAGGGCTCTTGGGTCCCATTCCCCAG
Organism: Choloepus didactylus; assembly: GCF_015220235.1. Classification (NCBI taxonomy): domain Eukaryota; kingdom Metazoa; phylum Chordata; class Mammalia; order Pilosa; family Megalonychidae; genus Choloepus; species Choloepus didactylus. The sequence continues at coordinate 3,630,374 of NC_051331.1, forward strand.
AAAGGCTCCTGTTCTCACCTCCCTTGTCATGTGTCCTGGGTCCCCACAGATGGCTTCACCCCTCTGATGCTGGCTTCCTTCTGCGGGGGGGCCCTGGAGCCCATGCCCACCGAGGACGACGAGGTGGACGACACGTCAGCCAGCATCATCTCCGACCTCATCTGCCAGGGGGCCCAGCTCGGGGCACGGACCGACCGCACTGGGGAGACTGCCCTGCACCTGGCCGCCCGCTATGCCCGGGCCGATGCCGCCAAGCGGCTGCTGGATGCTGGGGCGGACACCAACGCCCAGGACCATTCAGGCCGGACTCCACTGCACACGGCCGTCACCGCTGATGCCCAGGGCGTCTTCCAGGTGGCTGCTTCTCATTTATGAAATGGGGATAGATGGGAACACAGCGTGCTGCAAGTGACAGCTCCCATCCTGGGGCGGGTGGGAGTTGGGGACCTCAGGGGCTTGGGAGGGCCTCCAAGCCTCCTGGTCCTGCCCTGACGCCCCCTGCTGCCCCCCATTCCCTAGATTCTCATCCGGAGCCGCTCCACGGACCTGGACGCCCGCATGGCGGATGGGTCCACGGCGCTCATCCTGGCGGCCCGCCTGGCGGTGGAGGGCATGGTGGAAGAGCTCATCGCCAGCCATGCAGATGTCAACGCTGTGGACGAGCTTGGTAGGCTGGGTGGGGGGGATGGCAGGGGTGGGTGGGCATGGAGAGGGTGCCCCTGGGATCTGTCTGTCCCGTGTGTGCAAACTCATGCCCATATCTAGGGCCTGCCCCTGAAACCCAGGCACACATAACCCACCTGCCACGTGAGTGGGTTTCCACTCTGACAGGGCGGCTGCTAGCCTATAGGGCTGCCCCCTGATTTGGAAAAGGGCCTCCTTCCCAAGCTACTTTGTTTCCACCTGTTTGATTATAACTCATTCCACTGCCACCTGCTGGACAGCTGTTGTCGTAAACCCGCAAATCTGCCAAATTTGCGGGGGCTGGCACCCCCCTGAGGGCAGCTTGCTGGCACCGAGGCTGCCTTTTGCAGACGCACAGCACATGGCTGTAAACACCCTTGGATGCTAGCACATGTCCCCTGGGGCAGGATCTCCCCGCCATGGCCCTGTGGACATTTGAGTCTGACAGCTCTCCCGGGTGGGGGCTGCCCCAAACACCCGCTCCCAGTTGTGGTATTCAAAAATGTCTCCAGAAATGACCAAATTCTCCCCGGGGGTCACAGCCCTCCTGGTGGGAAACCTGGGCTCTAGAGCAGGGCTTTCCAGTAGAACCTTCCGCAGAAAAGGAGGTTCTGTCTGTCCCGGCCGTGCACTGTGTTCACTGTGTCTACTCAGCTCTAGAAACGTGGCGGGGGCCACCGAAGGACTAAATGTTTTACTTTATTTAATTTTAATTAATTTGCATTTGAAGAGCCATGAGTGAGTGTTGGTACTTTGTTAGGGGGCGCAGCTGTAGGAACTAGTGGGGGCCACGGAGTGCCCTGTCAGCACGGTCCCTGGCACGGGGGGTGGGGGTGAGGGCATTCCCATTTATGCAGACACCCCAGCATGGCGGCGTGCACGCATACACGGCCCCCGTGTACACAGGGTCCCTAGCACCCGGGCGTCCCTGGTTACGCAGCGCTTCTGTCACGGGGGCGCGCGCACGCACGGTCCCCTTGTACACGGAATCCCTCTCACGGGTGCGCGTGCGCACACGGAGACCCAGACCCAGGAGCTCGTATCCTCCAAGCCCGCCCGCCCTCGGTCTCCCCCTCACCGCCCCTCCATTTGGTCTGGTGACATGAGCGTGGTCTAACCCCTGACCCCTGACCTCTCCCCTCTGCCTCCAGGGAAATCAGCCTTACACTGGGCGGCGGCCGTCAACAACGTGGAGGCCACCTTGGCTCTGTTGAAGAACGGAGCCAACAAGGACATGCAGGATAGCAAGGTGGGCTGGGCCCGCCCCCGCCTGCCCGTCAGCCCGGGCACAGCCCCCGCGGCAGCACAGAGCAGGGTGGGGGCGGTGGGGTGGGGGGCGCATTCACCCTGCTTGCCCCCAGCTCTCAGGGGTTGCTTCGGGGCCAAGAGGGGACATGGCGGATCAGGGAGGGAAGGAGGTGGCAGTTGCTGTGTGGCCTCAGGCAAGTCGCTTCACCTCTCTGACCCTCAGTTTCCTTTTCTACAAAGTGGGGAAGCAGAACTACCCACCTCATTGTGTCTTGGGAGGACTGTGTGAGCCAATGGGCTCATAACCAGGCTTAGGAGCCTTAAAAACAGGCAATGTTGTGATGGTTTAGTACCCCCTCAGGTGGCATTGCCATCAGTGTTTTTAAGGTGGGCAGGGGGAGGCTCAGAGGGCTGCAGGGGTGGCCCCTGTAGGTATTTGAAATTTCGGATTTTTTGCCTTAATCCTAATTTTTTAAACACTGAATTAAAATTGTTTATTTCGATGACTGAGGTTTGGGGTACCCCCTTTGAATTTTGTATCTAAGGTGAGTACCTGGCTGGCCTGACCCTAGTCCTGGCCCCAGGGGCCTGGCGCTTAGTAGGTGTTCAATGAGTACGGCATAAAGGAATGAACTTGGCGCTTAGTAGGTGTTTAATGAATACGGCATAAAGGAATGAACTTGGTGCTTAGTAGGTGTTCAATGAATATGGCATAAAGGAATGAACTTGGCACTTAGTAGGTGTTCAATGAATATGGCATAAAGGAATGAACTTGCCCCAGAGTGCTCCAGCAGAGCTGGGAATCAAACCCAGGTCCATCAGGATCAAAGAGTTCAAGCTCTTAGCTCTCAGGCCCCACGAGTCTGGAGACACTGCTGAGCTTGTGGCTCTCGTGGTCCTGACACCCTGGCTTCTGGTTCCCCCAGGAGGAGACCCCCCTGTTCCTCGCCGCCCGCGAGGGCAGCTATGAGGCCGCCAAGCTGCTGCTGGACCACTTTGCCAACCGTGAGATCACCGATCACCTGGATAGGCTGCCACGGGATGTGGCCCAGGAACGGCTGCACCAGGACATCGTGCGGCTGCTGGACCAGCCCAGCGGGACCCGCGGCTCCCCCGGCCCCCATGGCCTGGGGCCCCTGCTCTGTCCACCCGGGGCCTTCCTCCCTGGTCTCAAGGTGGCACAGTCGGGGGTCAAGAAGAGCCGGAGACCCCCTGGGAAGGTGGGGCAGGGGTCGCAGGGGTCCCGGGGCAGGGGCAAGAAGCTGACGCTGGCCTGCCCAGGACCCCTGGTGGAGAGCTCGGTCACCCTCTCGCCCGTGGACTCGCTGGACTCCCCGAGGCCCTTCGGTGGGAATCCCACCTCCCCCGGCGGCTTCCCACTTGAGGTGCCCTATGCGGCTGCTGCGGCCACGGCGGTGTCTTTCGCGCAGCTCGGTGGCACAGGCCGGGTGGGTCTGGGGCACCAGCCTTCGGGGGGCTGTGTGCTCAGCCTGGGCCTGTTGAATCCTGTGGCCCTTGACTGGGCCCGGCTGCCCCCACCTGCCCCACCAGGCCCCTCATTCCTGCTGCCGCTGGCTCCGGGCCCCCAGCTGCTGAACCCCGGGACCCCCATCTCCCCACAGGAGCGGCCTCCAACATACCTGGCAGCCTCGGGACACAGTGAGGAGTACCCAGCAGCTGGGGCCCACAGCAGCCCCCCTAAGGCCCGCTTCCTGCGGGTCCCCAATGAGCACCCCTACCTGACCCCATCCCCTGAGTCCCCCGAACACTGGGCCAGCCCTTCACCCCCCTCTCTCTCGGACTGGTCCGACTCCACACCCAGCCCAGCCACCATCACCACTGGGGTCGCTGCCACGGCCACTGGGGTCCTGCCTGCCCAGACCCTCTCGCTGTCTGTCCCTGGCCCCCTTGCCCAGCCCCAGACCCAGCTGGGGCCTCACCCCGAAGTTGCTCCCAAGAGGCAGGCATTGGCCTGAGATGGTCCTCATTGCCTGGACCTTGGTGGGGGGCTGATGAGACACTCCAGTCTTATTCTTTGCTCCCTCTTCTTTCTTTTTGTCTTTTTCATTCTCTTCCCTTGGCCAACCCTCCAGCACCCCCTGCCTTGCAGTGTGACTAGGGCAGGTCACCAGCCCGGGGCCTCAGTCTTCCTTTATTTATAATGGGCGGGAGCCTACTGGCCCTGCCCTCTCAGCCTTGCTGTGAGTCAGAGACCTTCTCCTCTCCTCGCCTACACCCCCTCTCACCTTCTCTCCTGTCTCCTTCCTTTCTTACCTTCTCTGCCCTCATCCCACACTCTCTGACATGAGTGGATTTTCTTTCTTTTCTTTTTTTTTACATTTTGTATAGAAACAAATTCATTTAAGCAAACGTATTATTATTATTTTTTACTATATATATATATATATATATATATGGAGATGCTCCCTCCTTGCTGCAAACCCCCCGAGTGCCCCCGTGGGGCTGAGTCTGTGGGCCCATTCGGCCAAGCTGGATCCTGTGTACTGAGTACACAGGCACGACCAGGGTCCCGTGTACCGAGTATGCGGCCCTGGTGGGTACCAGGTAGACACCCTTGGGTACACCCTCTGGGGTCAGGAGTTGGGCGAGACTTGGGAGCCTCCTCCCCCACCCTGCCTCCTTCACTTCGTTGCATTCCAGATCTGATTTGCTCTGTAGCCTTGTTGGGAGAAGGGTTGTTCTGGCCCAGATGCCCACCCCTAGACTCCCCTCCCCCCCCTAGACTCCCCTCCCCAGAGCCCTGCTGCACCCTGAGCTACCTCCCTTTGGTGGGGGTGACTGGAGGGTACGTAGAGGCCAGGGAGAGTGTGCATTCCACTTTGCTTCCCTGTAAATATGGAACTGTGCCCCTGGCTCCACCTCATAATAGAATAGAAGTATTTTTAGGCTATTTTTATAATATGGCTTTTTGTCACAACCCCCATGTAGCTGAATCCCAGCCTTTGCATTGTACAGCGCCACCTCCTCATGGCCTAATAAAGGAATGGTTAACCCTTAGTGTCATTGGTCTGTGTCTAGGTAAGGAGGGGAGCAGTGGTGTCATGGTCTCTTCTGTACCCAACCCCCTCCAGGACTTACTTGAGCTCCCTTCTTGGGAGAAATCTATTTGGCTTGCCTGCCCACTCATGCTCCCTGCTTTCTCAGGTGGCTCACCTGATTGGACCAGGAGTGGTCACCTGATTTAAGGTGAGTCAATCAGATTCCCTTGCTAGAGAACTTTCTTATATCGAGAGGCTAAGAATGTCCTCGGTTGGTGGAGCTTTTAAGGCCACAGACAGATTAACACGTACGTATCCATTTTGGGGTTGTGGGTTCTGATGAGCAAACAGAAAGCAGGAGAGTGGAGCAAATATGCATAGAGAATAGGAAATAAGAGGTGGAGGGAGTTTGTCAGTTTGGAAAGGAGTGTCGTTTCTAGTTAACTGAGCATTCATTCTGGTGATATCAACAGGTATTTACAGACTGCATTCTAAGTACCTGATGCTGGTTATGTGTGAATCTCACCTTTACTTCATGTCCCTTGGGTTCTGAAGATAAGCTGGCATCTAGGCAATAAATATTCCATTGAATATTAGTTTCTTGCAACAAAATCTGTCCTAAGACAAGGTTGTCTTTTCACTGGGGCTTTCCAGGAAAGGAGGATAGGATTTAATGTCCACTGATTTCCCATGTCAGTTGGAGCACCCTTAATTGCAAGTGACAAAAACATCACATCAGTTCAACTGGCTTAAACAGAAAAAAGGAGTTTATTTATTAGTGCACATAACTAAAGATCAGCTTCAGGGGAGATTTGATGTAGTGGCTCAAATTAGGTCAACAAGGACCAGTTTTCTCTTCCTCTCAACAGATTTTTTTTTTCTGGACATTGTTTTCACCCTCGGGCTTCACATGGTAACCAATCTGACCTCCATTTTCCATTCCTCAGAGCTCCAGCCTTCCCTCTGGGTTAGAAAAATGTATGCAAATGTTGTAGACCCTACATGACCACATTCAACCTTCCAGAGAAGAGAAAGCTTGTAGCAGCTTTTGTACGAGTCTTGGGGATGATTTTCTATTGACTCCATTTGGTCATGTATCTGTCCTCTTACATTTGGGGCCAGCACATTCTTTGCAGTGTGGGAGCTATCTTGTGTATTGCAGGATGTTGAGCAGCATCTCTGGACTCTGCCCAACAGATGCCAGCAGCACCTTCCCCAAGTTGTGACAACTAAAAATGTCTTCAGACATTGCCAGCTATCCCCCGGGAGACAAAATTGCCCCAGTTGAGACTCCCTGCTCTAACCAATCACTATGGCTGTGAGATATGGGATGTGCCAATTTCTTTTTTTTTTTTTTAATAGTCTTATTCATAGTTGATTTATTAAAGCAAAAAGATACAAAACAAAGCCAATAAAAGGAAAAAGCAGTGGAGGAAACTAGAGGCAAGCTTCCAAAAGTCCTCTCCTGATGCAGTAATACAGGTTATGTTTAGTTCCTCTAGAAACAAGTTGTGGCAACACATGTAAAATGTCTCCAGGGAAGCTCTCTTGAATTGGTTGTCCAGCATTTTTATTGGAAGTCAGTCACTTATGTGCTGATTTCTTAAACCAATCAGTCTCTGTTATGGAACTTGTGATGGGGTGGATTTGGGGGCACAAGGTTGATAGAACAAGAATGCTGCAGAAAAAAATTAGTAAGTGTTTACTATGCCCCCTCTCCTCTTGCTAAGTCTTTGGAAATGTCGCAGTTATTCTCTTTTTGTTTCAAGTTTAATTTTCTTGAGTTGAAATTCCCATAACCCTAACCATTTTAAAGTGAGCACTTCAGTGGTACAATCTTGTGCACCATCACCTCTGTCCAGTTCCAAAACATTCTCATCACTCCAAAATAAAGCCCCATCCCCATTAAACAGTTGTTCCCTGTTCTCCCTTCCTTGAAGCCCCTGGCAAGCCCTAATCTACTTTCTGTCTCTATGGATTTGCCTACTATGGACACTTTATATAAATGGAGTCCTACAGTATGTGACCTTTTGTGTTTGGACTCCTTCACTCAACCTAATATTTTTGAGGTTCTGTTTCAAGTTTATTTATGTTCATGTATTTATCCTTCTAACATTTATTGGGCACCTTCTGTGTGTCAAGTCTTGGGCAAATTGTTGGGTGTAGAATGAATTGTAAATACCTAGGCTATGCCCTTATGGAATTTCTTACTAGTTAGGGGGCATATAGGGGGTACCCCCACATCCCTTTCGAATGCACCACTACAGTACTTGCTGGCAGTGTCTGACCAAAACTACCTGTGACTTTCCTTGTGTGGGGGCAGGAACACAGTAAATGAGGGATGGGAGTTAGTGGATAAATACCCCAGCTCCCTCACCCATCTAGGGAACAATTCCATGTGTTGCACACAGTTTCTGAGGATTCCCAGTGGGGTTGAGCCCCAATTCTCCTGCTTGATAAGGCTATGCTGTTTTACTTCCCCACTCTCCTACTCAAACTTTCTGGAATAATCTCCCAAATAAATTCCTTGTACTTGAATCCTTGGTCCAAGAGAAATCCATCTTTTCTTTGTGAAAGGGTAGACTCTTGCATTGAACTGTCATGTTGGGGCTCAAGGAAGCTTGGGGAACCTTCTTCCTGAGAGTTACATGAAGGAGGAGAAAGTCATTCTCCTTGTCCACTTTGTCCACTTTCTCATTTAACTCCAGCTTCATGAAAACAGGGAATTGGAAGTGGTTGCTCCACAGTGGGAGACCCACTTTTGTATCTGGTGGGGCCAACTTATTTATAAGTACATGTGAGACCCCCCCCCCCATTTCTGGGGCTCCCTGGGATGGTTTGGGGAGGGGTGGAAGGTGGGAGACAGAAAGCCTGCATCAGTGGTTGGGGAGATGAGCTAGCAGAATTCAAGGATTCATGTGAAGGTGATTTCATCAGTACCCTCAATTCAGGAAGGTTTGGGGATACGGTATCAAGCATCTGAGTTGTTTTTTTCCCCAAGAGGAAAGTGACAAAACAGCTATGCATCTGTTGTTTGTACCTCCAGACCCATCCTCACCATTTCCCACCCTGCTCTGTGCTCTGGAGGCACTCTAGTCCTCTGGTTCCACTTGGGTTTGGTACATTGGAGGCATCTGTGGGAGATTAGAGACCAGAATGTATTTATTTTCCTGGCTCTCTGCCTGCAGGGGAGCTGTGGCTCTTTATGCAGCATACCTCTGTGAGTTAGGTAATTGTTCCTTTACCTTGTGGCCTAGAGATGGTAATGCCCCCCCCCAATTGTGAACCCCAAGGAATGGCACCATCCTTTGCTGGTTTCCCCACATCCTGCTCACACCTTAACTATCTAGCACTTCTTTCCTCCCATCTCTCTACCGTCTTTCTTTATCTTTCTTTTCCTTCCTTCCTTCCCTCTTTCCCTCCTTTCTTCTTTCCTTCCTTCCATCTATCCATCCATCTCTGTATCTCTATCTCTCCATCCATTATCTATCATCTAATCTATCTATCTATCTGTCTGTCTGTCTGTCTCATCTATTTCAATCTTTTTATCAATAATCTATGCATCCATTATCTGTCATCTATATCTACCCATCCATCTGTCCATCCATACATCTATCAACTTTGTAAGTTTCATCTATCTTTGTATATCCTTCCATCAACCATCTGTCAATCATCTACATCTATCATCTATATCTATCTATCTATCTATCTGTATCTATCTATCTTTCTACCATCTACGTATCTATCATCTATCTCTATCCACATGTCATCTCTATCTACATCTACCATCGATCACCTAGACTTCCATCCATTATCTATCCATCATCTATATCTATCCATACACACATACGTCATTTATTATCTACTTACCTTTCATCTATCTGTCCATCTAACATCTATTATCATTGATATTAATTTATATATGTCTGTATCTATCATCTATCTTTATCTACCTATTATCTTTCTATATCTGTGTTCATTCATTTATTCTTTTATTCATTTTAAATTCAGCTTTATGAGATACAATTAACATATGATAAAAATAATCAATTTAAAGTGTACAACCTTGTGACTTTTGACAAATGTGTACAGTCATGTAACTACTATCACAATCAAGTTTCCCCATGCCCCTTCAAAGTCAGTCACCAACTACACCCCTGGTCCTGGCAATCATGGATCTGCTGTCACGGTAGTTTCGCCTTCCTTAGAATTTCATATAAGTGGAGCCTTTTGAGTCTGTCTTCTTTCACTTAGCATAATGCTGAGATTTATCCGTGACATCATTCATGAGATGCATCCACATATTTCTTCCTTTTTCATTACTGAGTAGTATTCTGTTGCATGGATATACTACAATTTGTTTATCCGTTTGTCATTTGAGGGACATTTGGGTTATTTCCAGTTTTTGGATTTATGAATAAAGTTGCTATAAACATTTATGCAAGTTGTGTGAACACATTTTCATTTTTCTTGTTATTTCTTTTTTTCTTTTTCTCTTAGAGATGGCTGGTTTTCATGATAAGTATATGTTAACTTTATAAGCAAACGTCAAACTGGTTTCCCAAGTGGCTGCACCATTTTTCATTCTCTCTGGCAATGTATGAGTTCCAGTTACTCCATGACTTCATTAACACTTGGTGTTGTCAGTCTTTTAGAATTTTAGCCATTCTAGTGAGTGCAAAGTTGTATTTCATTGTGTTTTTAATTTGAATTTCCCTGATGACTAATGATGTTGAGCATCTTCTCATGTGCTCATTTGCCAACCATATCTTTCTCATTAAGCATCTTCCAACTTCTATTGGCCATTTAAATGCATTTTATTTTTAAATGAAAATATAGCAAAATTGGATATTTTGTGTATACAGACCTATGAGGTTTTTTCAAGTTTTATTATTAGCCAGAAAAATGAACCTCCCCAACCTCTAGCCCCACATACCTATCTCCTGCTTCAAAAATCAGCAGTCTTCTTTCATCTGTTCCCCTCCTCCCAATTATTCTAAAGTAAATCCAGATATCACATCACTTTCACCTGTAAATACTTCAGTATGCATCTCTGAAAAAGGCTTTTACAAAACATAACCACAATACCATTATTATACCTTAAAACAAAAATTCCTCAATCACAGCAAAGATGCAGTACATGTTCAGATTTCCTTGACTGATTCCTTTTTGTTAATATTTATTTTAGTAACATCATATATACAAACTAATATTTCCCCTTTTATCCACATTCAGATATATAATTCAGTGGTGTTAATTACATTCACAATATTGGGTTACCATCACCACCACCCATTACCAAAACTTTTTGTCATCCCAAAGAGAAATTCTGTATGAATTAAGTATTAACTCCCCATTCTCTACCTCCTCCTTGGCCTTGGTAACAATATTCTAGTTTCTGATTCTATGAATTTGCTTTTTCTAATTTTTTTCATATCAGTGAGATCTTATAATATTTGTCTTCTTGTGCCTGGCTTATTTCACACAACATGATGTCTTCAAGGTTCATCCATGTTGTTGCATGTGTCAGACTTCATTCCTTTTCATGCTTGCATAATATTCCATCGTGTGTGTATACCACATTTTGTTTCACCATTCCTCCATTGATGGACATTTGCATTTCCACCTTTTGGCTATTATGAATATTGATTCTATGAATATTTTTTAACACATATAGATTTGTATAAGAACTAGCACAACCAGGATCCAGAACAGAACAGCTACCACCCTCCAAACAAATCCCTCATGCTGCCCCTGTGTAGTCACAGATTCCCTGCAATCCTAATCTTTGGAAGCCATTAAACTATTCTCTATCATTTTAGTTTTGCCTTTCCCCAAAAAGTCATATAAATGGATTCATACAGTATGTAATCTTTTTTAATGTAACTTTATTGTGATATATTCACATACCATACAATCTATTCAAAATATACAATCAATGGCTCACAGTTTCATCACATAGCTGTGCAATCATCACCACAATCAATTTTAGGACATTTTCATTATTCCAAGAAAAAAAAAAAAAGGAGAAAACCCCAAACATCCCACTCCCCTTATCCCTCCATCATTGATCTCTAGCATTGGTGTGATACATTTGTTACTGTTGATGAAAGACATTAAGATATTACTGTTAACTATAGTTCATAGTTTGCAATAGATGCCTTTTCCCCTTTATACCACTCTATTAACTCCTTGTAATAGTTTCATACATTGGTTCTAGTTCATGAAAGAAATTTTTTATATTTGTACTGTTAATCTCAGTCATCATCAACCACCAGATTTACTGGGTTATACAGTCTTATGTTTTAACCTCTAGCTTTCCTTCTGGTGACATATATGACTTTAAATTTCCCCTGTCAACTACATTCATTCACAGTTCAGCACTGTTAATTATACTCACAATAATGTGCTAGCATCACCTCCATCCATTTCCACTCATTTAAATTCAACCTACTTAAAAATTCTGCACATCTTAAGCAACCACTCCCCATTCTCTAGCCTCATTCTATCTCCTGGTAATCTATATTCTAGTTGCTATGTCTATGAGTTTACATAATATAATTAGTTTATGTTAGTGAGATCATACAATATTTGTCCTTTTGTATCTGACTTATTTCACTCAACATAATGTCCTAAAGGTTCATCCATGTTGTTGAGTGCTTCAGGATCTCATTCCTTCTTACTGCTAGATAATATTCCATCATATGTATATAGCACATATTATTTATCCATTTGTTGGTTGATAGACACTTGGATTGTTTCCATCTTTTGGCAATTGTGAATAATGCTGCTCTGAACATCAGTGTGCAAAAGTCTGTTTGTGTCCCTGCTTTCAGATCTTCTGGGTATATGTTGAGTAGCAGGATTGTGAGATAGTAGGGTAACTCTATATTTAGCTTCCTGAGGAACCACCAAACCATCTTCCACAGCAGCTGTACCATTTTACATTCCCACCAGCAGTGAATAAGTGTCCCTATTCCTCCATATCTTCTCCAACACTTCCTGTTTTTTTAGTGACCATTCTAATAGGTGTCTGATGATGTCCTATTGTGGTTTTGATTTGCATTTCCCTAATAGTGAAGAGGAGCATCTTTTCATGTGCTTTGTAGCCATTTGTATTTCCTCTTTGGAAAAATGTCTATTCATGTCCTTTGCCCATTTTCAGTGGCAAATAAGAAGAAAAAGTTTTTGTTTTTACTGTTGAGTTGTAGGATTTCTTTATATATTCTGGATATCAAACCCTTATCAGATATGTGGTTTCCAAATATTTTCTCCCTTTGAGTCAGCTGCCTTTTCACCCTTTTGACAAAGTCCTTTGAACCAGAGAAACATTCAGTTTTGAGGAAGTCCTATTTATCTGTTTTGCTTTTTCTTCATTGTGCTTTGGGTGTAAGGTCTAGGAAACTAACGCCTAACACTAGATCTTGAAGATGTTTCCCTACATTTTCTTCCAGGAGTTTTATATTATCAGCTCTTATATTTATTTAGGTCTTTGATCCATTTTGAGTTAATTTTTGTGTAAGGTGTGAGATAGAGGTCCTCTTTCATTCTTTTGGATATGGATAGCCAGTTCTCCCAGCACCATTTTATTGAAGAGGCTACCCTGACCCAGTTGAGTGGGCTTGGGAAACTTGTAAAACATCAGTTGACCAGAGGGTCTATTTCTGAACTCCCAATTCAATTCCATTGATCAATATCTATCTTTATGCCAGTACCATGCTGTTTTGACAACTGTGGCTTTATACTGTGCTTTATAGTCAGAATGTATGAGTCCTCCCACTTCTTTTCAAGATAATTTTGGCTATTTGAGGCCCCTTTCCCTTCCAAATAGATTTTATATTTATCTTTTCCATTTCAGGAAAGTAGGCTGTTGTGATTTTGATTGGGATTTCATTGAATCTGTAGATCAATTTGGGCAGAATTGACACCTTAACAACATTTAGCCTCCAATCCATGAACATGGAATGTCTTTCCATTTGTTTGGATCTTCTTTGATTACTTTTAGCAATGTTTTTAGTTTTCTGTGTACTGATCCTTTACATCCTTGGGTTAAGCTTATTCCTAGATATTTGATTCTTTTAGTTGCTATTGTGAATGGAATTTTTTCTTGATTATCTCCTTGGATGGCTCATTACTCATGTAGAGAAAAACTTGATTTTTCCATGTTGATCTTGTATCCCATCACTTTGCTGGTCTCGTTCGTTAGCTTTAGTATCTTTGTTGTCATTTTTGGGGGGAACTTTCTAAATATGCAATCATGTCGTCTGCAAATGGTAAAAGTTTTGCTTATTCCTTTCCAATTTGGGTGCATTTTATTTTATTTTGTTTTACTTTTTTTGCCTAATTGCTCTAGCCAGAACTTCTGGCACGATGTTGAATAACAGTGGTGACAGTGGGCATCCCTATCTTGTTCCTGAGCTTAGAGGTAAGGATTTCAGTCTCTCACCATTGAGTACAGTGCTAGCTGTGGGTTTTTCACCTATGCCCTTTATCATGTTGAGGAATTCTCCTTCTTTTCCTATCTTCTTAAGCATTTTTTATCAATAAAGGGTACTGGATTTTGTCTAATGCCTTTTCTGCATCAATCAAGATGATCATGTGGTTTCTTCTTTTTGATTTGTTAATGTTACATTAATTGATTTTCTTGTGTGGAACCGTCTTTACATGTGTAGGATAAAAGCCACTTGGTCATGGTGTATAATTCTTTTAATGTTCTGTTGGTTGGATTCGATTTGCAAGTATTTTGTTGAGTAAGTATGTAATCTTTTGAGACTCACTTCTTTCACTCAGCATAATGCTTTGAGATTCACCCATGTTGTGTGCTCCAATAGTTTGTCTGTCTATTGCTTAGTAGTATTCCACGATATGGGTATGACACAGTTTCTTTAAGCATTCACCCATTGAAGACATTTGGGTTGTTTCCAATTTTTGGCAACTATGAATAAAGCTGCTACAAACATTTCATATACTGGTTTTTGCATGGATGTATGTTTTCATTTTCCAGGATAAAAACCTAAGAATGAAATTACTGGGTCATATGGTAAGTGTATGTTTAACTTCATAAAAACTGCCAAATTGCTTTCCAGAATGCCTGTACCATTTTGTACTTTCCCCCAAAATTTATGAGGCTGCTAGTTGTTCCAATCCTCACCAGCATTTGGTATTGGCAGTTTTTTTTCTTTTGTTGGTTTGTTTCTTTGTTTTTGGCTTTTCACCATTCTAATAGATGTGCAGAGGTATCTCATTGTCGTTTTTTTTTTTTTTTTTTTTTTTTTCATTCTTAAATTTGAAAATGTTTTATTACATTACATCAAATAAAGTTTATTTGTAGCTGTAAAAAAAAATCATGTTCCTTGAATACTTAATACTGCCATGTATATTTCCTAAGGACAAGGATATTCACTTATGTTACCAATCTTAAGCGTAGTTATCAGGTTTAAGAACTTTAACATTGACATAAAGCTTACTATATTGCAATTTTTCATATGTCCCAATTTTGTTCATTTAAGCCTTTTCTCCCCTTGTAAGATCTCATCCAGGATCAAGTATTGCATTTAATTGTCACTGTCTCTTTAATTTCATAAAAAAAAAAATGTGGAAACATAATGTGGTACATTACATTCATTTTCTTATGTTGAACCATCCTTCCATTCCTGGGATAAATTCCACTGAATTATAGTGTATAATCATTTTAATATAATGCTGTATTCAGTTTGACAATAGTTTGTTGACAATTTTTGCATCTGTATTCATTAGGAATATTAGTCTATTATTTTCTTTTCTTGTGCTGTTTTTATCTGGCTTTGAAATTAGGGTAATACTGTCCTCCTTGAATGAGTTAGGAAGCTATCCCTCTTCTACTTTTTAGAAGACCCTGAGAAGGATTGGCTTTAAATCTTCCTAGAATATGTGGCAAAATGCACCTGTGTGAAGCTTTTCTGTGTTGGGAGGTTTTTGATGACTGAGTCAATCTCTTTACTTGTCATAGATCTGTTGAAAGTTTCTATTTTTTCTTGGGTCAGATTAGGTAAATTCTATGTCTCTAAGAATCTGTCCATGTCATATAGGTTTACTAATTTGTTGGCATATAGTTTTTCATAATACCTCTTTTATTTCTGTAATTTTGCTAATAATATCTAATAATCTCCTGTCATTCCTTATTTTAGTTATTTGTGTCCTCTCTCTGTTTCTTTCAATTTGGTAAAGGTTTTTTCATTTTATTAATCTTTCCAAAAAATTAACTTTTGTTTTTGTTGTTTTTCTGTTCTCTATTTTATGTCTGCTCTAATCTTTGCTATTTCCTTCCTTCTACTCTCAGTTTAGTTTGCACTTCTTGTTCTCATTTCTTTAAGTGTGAAGTTAGTTTATTGATTTGTGATCTTTCTTCTTTTTTAATATAAGCATTTAGTGCTATAAATTTCCCTCTGAGCACTGCCTTTGCTCTTCCCATTAGTTTTCTTATGTTGTATTTTCTCTTTCTTTCTTCCCAAGAGATTTCCAGATTTCTCTTGTGATTGATTTCTTCTTTGGCACATTAGTTGTGTGTTGTTTAATTTCCACGTATTTATAAAATTTCCAGTTTCCTTCTGTTATTTATTTCCACCCCCATTATATATTTATTACAATATCGAATGCAAAGACCAAGGAGAGTTGGTCTAGCGTCCTTTCCAAACTCCTTGGCTGTGTGGTTCCCCAGGACTGCAGCCCCAAATTTGCCCTGCTTCACATACTGACCATTTGTGTATCGATATGCATGGACTGCTGTTGCAACCAGTACAGAGGAAGTACTTGCGGTGTTTGGTGCTGGTTTCAGTGTTGTCTGATTTCTTTCAAAATCCCTCGATTGATTTGGGTTTTTTTTTCTTTTTTGCATGGACAGCATTTCTTCCTGTTGCTGCTGTTGCCTGGCCTTTCTTAGGCTGCTTTGGGGCTGTATACTGGAAGAATTCATTTCCGTGGCCAGCAGCTGCTTGATCTGGTCCAAAGAGAGAGGCCAATCTGGCACCGCCGCTGGGCGAGAGGAAGTCGGTGTCGTCTTCCTCGCCCGCACCAAACATCGCGCCGCCTTTCCCCAGGTGCCTCATTGTCGTTTTGATATGTATTTCCCTAATGGCTAATAACGTTGACCATCTTTTCATGTGCTTATTTGCCATTTTTATATCCTCTTTGGTGAAGTATCTGTTCACGTGTTTTGCACATTTAAAAAATTGCTTATTTTCTTACTGTTGATATTTTTCCTTTATAATCTTTGATCTTGTGGTGCAACAGTGATGCACATCTTATCATTCTGCATTTCTGAATGATTGGCTATAGTAATAAATATTTAGCTTTCTTTCCTTTTGCATTTCTATACCCCCTTACTGGTGTTTTGCTAGGATCACCTGCAAATTAAGCCTCTCTGCACACAAATACTTGTCTCAGGGTCTGTTTCTGGGGCAACCAAGCTATGACTGGCATTGCCGGCATGTAGAGTAGGTACATAAAATCACGAGGCTGTACTCATCAGCTAGGGAGGGAGATGAGGTCCAGGACTGAGCCCTTAAGACTTCTAACCTTAGGGGTTGGAGAGGGGACTGAGAAAGAGTGGACAGGCAGGAGGGAAAGCAGGCACAAAGAAAGGCAAGAGAGGAAGCTTTTGAGAGGAGGGAAATCTTCATCTGGATTTAATGCTGGAAGGTAGGATAGGATGAGGACAGGTCCACAAAAGGACATAGCCCATTGAAGGGGAAACCCAGGGGGCTCTGGGAGCACAGAGACTACACATGGCTAGCCTAGGGCAATCAGGAAGGCTTCTTGGAGGAGGTGATGCTAGAGATGTACCTTTGAGGATGTCCCTTGAGGAAGAGAGTTGTTTTCCAGGAGGACAGCAGGAGCGGAAAAGCATTTCTACCCTAGGGAAGAGCATGGGAGAGGCAAAATGGTTTTGAAACAGCTTGGACATTTCAGCCATTCGGCAACTGGGGTGGCTGGACCTGGACCTCATTTCCTTACTTCTCATTGGTTTAATAAAAGGATGAGATTTAATAAATGGAACTAGGAAGGTGGCAGGGGCCAGATCATTAAGGGTCTTGAATGCAAAGATGGGGAATTTAAAACTTTGCTTTGAGGGCGATGGGGAGCCATGGAATGTTCTTGAGGAAGGGCAGAACACAGAGTCTCCTGTTCTAGCAGCCATTGCAGAGGATGGACTGAAGGGAGGTCCAAAGGGTGAGAACTAAGGATACTTGGGGTAGGGTGGGGCTGAGGCCATGGGGAGATGCTGGAGAGAATGGAGAGGATTTGGTGACTGACTAAATCTGGGGAAGGTGGGGAGAGGGAGAGAGGAGGCACCTGGAGGGCAGGCCTGGGGGCTGCATTCTCCTTGGGGCAGCAGCCTTGCCCAGCATGAGGTACACATGAGGGTTGCTTTGTGACAGCCATCCACAAAGAGAAATCATAATTGGTCCTTCCCCCACTCTTTGCCTTCAGGGCGTGGGGACCAGGGAAGCTGGCTGGGGTCTCCAACTTCCAGGAGGGGAAAAAAACACCACAGGGTGCCATTAGCCTGAGTCCTGGGGGACTCGTTAGTGGCTGAGGATCCCCTGGGACGGTGGCTCCAGGGACCCTCCTGTACAACAGGACTTGGGCCCTCAGCCCTCCCCTCTTAGGGGTGAGGAGAGCGTGATGCTCACAGATGTCCCCAGAACCTCCTTCCCTCCTCCATGGTGAGTGTGAATTTGGGGGCCTTTGCCCAGTTGGAGAGGCCACCCTGGACCCTTCCCAGCCCTCGGAGTGAAATCTGGAAATGAGGGGGAAGCCAGAAATTTCAGAGTAATTTCCAGAAATTAGGACTCGGATGGAGTTTGGCTGATCACTATTCACTTCTTTTTTCTGCAGACTACAGGATATGGGGTGCAGGAGTATAGGGGAATTGGGCAGGAAGGGAAGGAGGGGACTATGGGGAAAACTCAAGGAGATCCCCTCCAACCCCGTCCGCTCTCACCCCCACACAGAACCTGGCATGCACAGGTGTGTGAGCAGACAGGGGGGATGTGAGGTGCTCATTTGTAGTCTGGGAATTTGAGGTGCAAATAGCACACGTGTGTGTTCTGCAAGCAACAGGCACACACATGCACACACACGTACCCCGGAGCTCCACGGGGACAAATGTGCACACACACACAGGATCATTTAGAGCTGAGTGCTCAAAGATGATGGGGAAGGGGCTTCTGCTTTTGCACCAACTCCAGACCCTTCAGTCCTATGAGTTCCTCACTCTCTGAGCTCCTGGCAGCTCGCAAGAGGGACAGCCAGCCCCTCTCGCCCCCTCCTTGGAGGCGGCATCGGCCCTGGCCACTGAACTCAGCCCCCTAGTGGGGTCTCTCAGTGGGTACAACTTTTGGGTTCCAGTTGTGCAAAGAAGGAACTTTCTTGTCCTGTGCTTTGACTTCCTTTTGACCCAGCACCTCACCTGTCAGATTCAGAAAACAGAATCTGGACATGTTAAGGCAAACCCAAAGTCACAGATTCTCCGCTGCTGCAGGGTTAAATTTCTGCCACATTCAGAGTTTCCCCCATCTTCATTCCCTGGGGCTGCTGGAACAAAATACCCCAAAGTGTGTGGCTTAAAACCCAGGTTATGGTCTGTTAAAATAGAAATGTATTGTCTCAATCAAGGTGTCGGCAGAGCCCGGCTAAGGGTTGTTCCTTCAGTGCCTCTTCCAGCTTCTTTCTGGAGGCGGCTGGCCGTCCTCAGCTTGTAGATACAGTGCCTTCTCCCCTGAGTATCTGCTGGTCCTTTTTTACTTTAAATTCAGTTTTATTGAGATATATTCACATACCGTAAATCATCCGTGGTGTACAACTAACTTCACAGCACCATCATATAGTTGTGCATTCATCATCCCAATTTGTTTTTGAACATTTTCCTTACACCAGAAAGAATAAAAAATAAAAGTAAAAAAGAACACCCAAATCTTCCCCCCCGTCTCACCCTATTTTTCCATTTAGTTTTTGTCCTCATTTTTCTACTCATCCATCCATACACTGGATAAAGGGAGTGTCATCCACAAGTTTTTCACAATTGCACTGTCACCCCTTGTAAGCTACTTTGTTAAACAATCGTCTTCAAGAGTCAAGGCTACTGGGTTGCAGTTTGATAGTTTCAGGTATTTACTTCTAGCTATTCCAATAAACTAAAACCTAAAAAACGGTATCTATATAGTGCATAAGAATGCCCACCAGAGTGACCTCTTGACTCTATTTGAAATTGCTCAGCCACTGAAACTTTATTTTGTTTCATTTCGTGTCCCTTTTTGGTCAAGAAGATGTTCTCAATCCCACGATGCCGGGTCCAGGTTCATCCTGGGGAGTCATTTCCCATGTTGCCAGGGAGATTTACACCCCTGGGAGTCAGGTCCCACATAGTGGGGATGGCAGTGAGTTCACCTGCCGAGTTGGCTTAGCTAGAGAGAGAGGCCACATCTGAGTAACAAAGAGGTTCTCTGGAGGAGACTCTTAGGCACAATTATAAGCAGGTTTAGCCTCTCTTTTGCAGCAACGAGATTCATAAGCGCAATCCCCAAGATAGAGGGCTCTGCACATCTCAATGTTTGTGAGAACATCTCTGCTGGTCCTTTTCAAAATAAGGCTGTCAGCCATATGGGATTAGGATCACCCTACTCCAGGATAGCCTCATCTTAATTTAACAGTTCCACCTGCGAAGACCCAATTTCCAAACAAGTTCACAATCTGAGGTACCGGGGTGGGGGTGGGGGTAGGTTAGAACTTCAACATTATCTTTTTGGGAGCGGCACAAGTCAACTAATAAAATCCCTTTCTCCTTTCTTTTCTCTGGGTTGGATGCTGTGTCCAGGGGCTGAAGTGCAGGTCACCTCTACGGTGGCGATGGAGAAGGGCAGGGCTGCCCAGAGCGAAGCTTGGGGGGTGCCCCCCGCCCCCAGCACGCTCTGAGGGGGCGTATCCTTCTCCGACCCCTTGCTGAACCTACCGTGCTGCACCTTCCTCAGGCAGCCTGCCTCCTCCACTCTTTCCCTTACACCCTAATCTAGATGTCAGGACATTGTGTGGGTGCCACCTTCAGATTCCATTTGGAATCGAGCAGTTCGCACCCCCTTCCCGGCCCCCACCTGGTCCGCCCGGTCATCTCCCACCTGGACCGGCGCAATCGCCTCCTCCCAGGGCGCCCGGACCCCTCCCTCGGGCCCCCCAACAATTTTCCACCAGTCGCCAGAGGGCGCCCGTGAGCAGAGGAGTCAGGACCCGCCCTTCTGCTGGGGCGCAGAAGCCAGATTCCTCCAGGCAGCCCACAAGGCCCTGCACGACCCGTCCCATCCCCTCCCTTTACCCTCATTTCCCCCACTCTCCCCGTGCCCCTCACTCCCCTCCACGGCGCCAGCACAGTTCTGCCTCAGGACCTTTGCACGGCCAGTGCCCTCCCCGTCACAGCTGCCTGGTTATAATTTCCTCATCTCCTTCAAGTGTGAATTCGGGGCGGCTGCAAAAGCCAACCAGGAGCCAGAGCTGAAAATGAGCAGGGAAATGAAAAATTCCCGAGTGACAGCGTTAAACCTCAACGAAGTCTTAACTGTTTAAAATTGCAGCCCTCTTCACATGCCCTTTAAGTACTCTGCTTTTTCTTTTTTCTGTAGCACTTACTTTCTAAGATACAGTATCACTGAGTTATCATGTTTGTTCTTTATTGCCTGACTCCTGCCAGAACTGTCTGCTACTCCGGGGCAGGTATCTTTGTTTAGTTCCCTGATGGGTCCTTGTGTGAGGCAATGGACAGAGGTGCAACAGATAAAAGTGTGGAATGAAAGATGAACCTGCAAAAATCACTGCCTTTAGTGCAAAGGCGCCAGGCACGGACTCCTGGGCTTGAATCCTGGCACCACAACTTGCTAGCTGGGACAATGTGAGCACATTATTTCCTCCATATGCTGCTTCCACTCTGATGCAAAGCAGAGTCATAATTACGGTTGCAGAGGTTTGTCAGAAGGTGTCAGAGACAAAGGATACGTTGCAGTGTTCAGGGAATGTTTGACTATTATCGGTGAGCTCCCAGGGATCAATCTCAGCTTCCACAGATGAGGCTCAAAGGGTCAAGGCAGCTGCCCCAGATGACTTCCTCCCCTACCTGCCCAGTAAGGGAAGGTCCCAGCATCCAAACCCAGGCTTGCCTGATTCCAGAGCTCCTGGGCTCAATCTTAGTGCCCCGGCTGATTGCCAAAGAGCTGTCCTGGGGCAAAATATTTCTGCCTTATGTACTGGGGTTTTCTTCCTAGGTAGTGACCTCCCTGTCACTGGAGACATGCAAGTGGAGGTGGAATAATTGCAGCAGAGGGAAAATATTGAGGGTTTGTTTCTCTGTTTGTTTCTAAACCCCCACTTTAAGATACCTGAGAGGTCCTGTCTTATTTCTGGAGGAAGCTGCGCTAATACCAGGTCCCTTCCTACATCACAACTAAAGACTGGGGGCCATCGACCCGGACATTTCGGTTATTTCCACTTTTTGGCTATTATGAATAGTGCTTCTATGAATATTTGTGTACAAGCTTCTATGTGGAAGTGTGCTTTCATTTCTCTTGGGTTTATGCCTAGAAGTGGAATTGCTGTGTCAGAGGGTAACTGTTTAAATTTTGAGGAATCAGACTATCTTGTTTAAACTTGCATTTCTTTGATTACTGTGAGATTGAAACAAACACACATATCTCCATATGGGTATTGGGCATTCACATTTTCCCTTTGCTTTAGTTTTCTACTGGGGTGTTAGAGGATCACCATTAGCCTTGGGCAAGAGGGGCCACTGCTTTGGGGTTGATGGTTCTGAGATCCAGGAATGGTTGCTTGTTGGGTTGGGGGTAGGATGTAGTTGCAGCTTCAAAGTGCATGGTTGGGGTATCTATACACGTACACATGAGGTTCCTTGTGGGGCTGGATTAGCCAAGGGTGGGAAAAGAAGAAACTTTCTCATGTGGAACTCTGAAGAGGCCACAAATTTTAAATTCGAATCTCTCTTTTCAGGTCATTCAGAAGGTAGGGGAAAGGATGTATTTCACTTAACTGTTTGTTAGCTTTATCATTTTACTTTCAATATTCAGTCATATGATATGTGGTTTTCCATTTGAAGTCCACAAATGTTGGACGTGGACCTGAGTGTGCATATTTTTCTTAACGATTTGTAAGAGTCCAACATTTTTTAGAAGGACAGCCACTTTTTGCCCCTACTTTGTGATTTGTAAGTTTGTTTCACTTTAAAATGTTTTGTGATGCTCTGAGTTTATGTTTTTAAATGGTCACATTCCATTACTTTTTTTCCTCTGTGATGTCTTCTATCTAATTGAGTTTCTGTCATTCTCTCTATATAAGGGCACTGATGTTTTCTCTGATGTAGTTTAATTTACAGTAAAAATACTTCTTTCAGACAAAAGCTCTGGGCACGTCAGCATGCTGTGCTTTATCATAGACTTGGATTTCTAAGTATGGGCTGAGATTCTTGGAATTGGGGTTTCATTTTGTTTTAGTTTCTGAGGATTTTAAGTCAGGCTTTGCTCTTTTTTTTCACAGTTTGAATCTCTCAGCAGACCTCATTGCACTTTCTCCTAAATTGAATGGTCTTATACTTTTATTTTTTTTGCTCAGTCAGGGGTTGGAAAACTCAGCCCACAGGAAAATCTGGCCCCCTGTCTATTTTTATAAATGAAGTTTTACTGGAACATGGCCATGCCTGTTCATTTATGTATTGTCTATCTGTTTTCAAACTACAAGGATTGGGTTGAATGACAGTGATTGGAGATACAAAGCCTAAAATATTTACTATATTTTAATGTTTGCTGACCCCCAGGCTAGCCCAACATAGCTGCCTGCTTCCTGATTTTCTTTTCTTTATGAAAAATGGGCATCCTTCCTGCACTGCTTTAAAAATTTTTATTGAGTTCAACTCACTTAACCTAAAATAACCACTTTAATGTGTACAATTCAGTAGCACTGAGTATATTCATCTCTATCTAGTTCCAAAACATTATCATCACCCCAAAAGGAAACCCACTAAACTGTTGTGCCTTCTAGCTCCTGGAAACCATGAATCTGCATTGTGCATCTATGGATTTACCTGTTCTGGATATTTCATATAAATGGAATCCTATAATATGTGGGTTTTTATGGCTAGTTTCTTTCTCTTAGCACAATGTTTTCAAGGTTCATCCACATCATAGCCTGCATCCCAACTTCATTCCTTTTTGTGGCTGAATAATAGGCCCCTCACCACCTTTTTGCTCCTGTTATCTTCAATTGGTCCTTACCTGTCTTTTCTTTAAATCTGGAATACCTCTGAACTCGAGCAAGCACATTTTTGTTGTTTTTCTCTATATAGCTTCAGAACTAAAATTTAAATTTAATTTTCCAAAATTAACATCTCTACAAGTTTCCCTGATGGTGTACTGACCATTCTCAATTTCTAGCATCCCACTGCTGTATTTTCAGAGTTGAGGATTTTTCCCAGGAAGTGTTAATTTTCAGTCATTTATTTTTTTTTCTCTCTTCATAAGGGTCACTGACTTGCAAGTTACCCAAATGGTCACTAGGTGGTGATCTTATTCCTTGGTTACGTAAATCAGAACTGACCCCCTAGGGTCTGAGGAGGTATTTGCATAATGCAAGACCAGACTACACTTAGCTAAGCCAATTAACTATTTTTGTTTAAACAGTTTTATTCACACACCATACAATCCATCCCAAGTGTGTAACTGATGGCTCTGGGTATAATCAGAGTTTTGCATTTGTCACCACAATCAATTTGAGAACATTCTCATTACTTCCCCCCTCCCCCCCAAAATTCCATGCCCTTTATATCCCATTATTGACACTTAGCATTGGTATTATACCTTTGTTACAATTGATGCATGAGTATTACAATGTTACTGTTAACCATAGTCCATAGTTGGCATGAGGTGTATTTTCCCCCATATACCACCCTATTATTAACACCTTGTAATAGTGGCATACATTTGTTCTAGTTCATATAAGAGCATACTTATATTTGTACAATTAACAAGTCATCGTTCACCACCAAATTCTCTATGTTATACAGTCCCAGGTTTTATCCTCTAGCTTTCCTTCTGGTGACATACATGACCCTAAACTACCCCTTTCAAACATAATTGCACCCATGATTCAACACTGTTAATTACCCTCACCATCACCCTTATCCATTTCCAAACATTTACAATCAACCTCATCAAAAGTTCTGAACGAATTAAGCATCTGCTCCCCATTCTCTACTGTCTTTCTATCTCATGGTAATCTGTACCCTAGATTTTAGCTCCAAGAGTTTGCTCATTATAATTAGTTCACATTAGTGAGACCATACACGATGTGTTCAAGGTTCATCCATGTTGTAGCCTGCTTCAGTGCTTCGTTCATTTTGATGGCTGAATAATATTCCATTGTGTTGTATATACCACATGTTGTTTATCCATTTATCAGTAGATGGACACTTGGGGTGGCTTCCTCTTTCGGCTCTTCTGGATAGTACCGCCATGAACATTGGTGTACAAATGTCGTTTGAGTCCCTGATTTCAGTTCTTTTGGGAATATAACTAAGACTGGAATTGCTGGGTCATATGGTCCTTCTATGTTTAACTTTTTGAGGAACTGCCAGGTGCACCATTCTACATTTTCACCAATGAGGCACAAGCGCCAACACTTCTTGTTGCTGTTTTGTTTTTTATTTTTATTTTTTGATCATAGCCATCTTAGTGTGTGTGACGTGACATCTCATTGTGGTTTTGATTTGCATTTCCCTGATGACTCATGGGTTGGGTAGCTTTTCACGTGTTGATCGGCCATGTGTATATCTTCTTTGGAGACATTGCATCATTTCTGAATCTTTCCTTTTTTTTTTTTTTTTTTTGGTAAAACAGCAGTGATTAGCCTACCCCACGCCTAGCAGCCCCTCAATGCAGTGCTCTTTTCCTTTCACTCTGTCACCTCATTTCAGGCTCCTGAGAGGCAGCAGGGAAATGAAACCTGTCTGGTGCTGGAGTTTTTGCTGGTGGGATTCTCCAACCTCCCACACCTGAGAACTACACTCTTCACTTCGTTCTTCCTTGCGTACCTGGTCACCCTCAGTGGTAACGTCACCATCATCACCATCATCCACAGGGAGCGTGCCCTCCACACTCCCATGTACTGCTTCCTTGCGGTGCTGTCCCTCTCCGAGACCTGCTACACGCTGGTCACCATCCCCAATATGCTGGCTCATCTGCTGACGGGGAGCCAGGCCATCTCCATCGCAGGCTGTCGGGCTCAGATGTTCTTTTTCCTAGGCCTGGGGTGCAGCCACTGCTTCCTTCTGGCGCTGATGGGCTACGATCGGTACGTGGCCATCTGCCGTCCCCTCCGCTACTCGGTCATCATGAGACCCACCGTTTGCCTCTGCCTGGGGGCCCTCGTTTTCTGCTCTGGGTTCTTGGTGGCTTTGATCGAGACCGGCCTGATCTTCTCCTCACCCTTCTGCCGCAGCAACCGCGTGGAGCACTTCTTCTGTGACATTGCCCCTGTGCTGAAGCTGAGCTGTGCCGAGGGAGCCCGCAAAACACTGGGCATCTTCTTCCTCAGCGTCCTCGTGGTGCTGGTCTCCTTTGTCCTCATCCTCTTGTCCTATGCCTTCATTGTGGTGGCCATCGTGAGGATCCCCTCGGCAGCCGGCCGCTGGAAGGCCTTCTCCACCTGCGCGGCCCACCTCACGGTGGTCATTGTGCATTTTGGCTGCGCCTCCGTCGTCTACCTGCGGCCCGAGTCAGTGGGAAGCCCTGAGCAGGACCGCCTGGTGGCTGTGTTCTACACGGTGGTGACTCCGTTGCTGAACCCGGTGGTGTACACTCTGAGGAACAAAGAGGTGAGGGTGGCCCTGAGTCGGACGCTGCCATGCAGCCGCAGGTCTCAGGGTTTTCAATGAAGGACTCGGTCCACATTTCATTTTAGCTTTTGTGGACACTTGGGTCTCTCCTGGGACTCAGTTTCCCCATCTGGAAATAGCGGCCACTCTCAAGCTTTAAATGAAATTGCATACGTGAGGCAATTAATGATCAGTGCCTGAAACCTAGCGTAAACTCAATAAGGCCTGCTTTCTACCTTTGTCTTAAATTCCTTAATCTTGTGGGGTTGCAGTGTGGTCTTCAGTGCACGAAGAGCCCCTGACTCCAGCCGGTGTATGCCAACAGCAGGGTGCAGTGCTCAGGCAGCTGTATGTGGCACCCCATCCAGCATTCCTCTACTTTGTCTCACTGAGAAGTAGTTCACTTTAAGTAAACACTGGTGATGGATTGAAATCATACAAAGTATCTTCTCTGAACAAACCAGAATGAAATGAGCAATCAACAACAGAAGGAAACCTGGAAAATTCACAAGTACATGGACATTAAACCACACACTCTGACACAACTAATGGGTCAAAGAAGAAATTACAAGTGAAATTGGAAAAAACTTTGAGATGAAGGAAAATGAAAACTCAACTCACCAAAACTTATGGGATGCAGCAAAAGCAGTGCTCAGAGGGAAATTCATAGCAGTAAACACCTGCATTAAAAGAGAAGAAAGATCCCAAGTCAATAAATTAACTTTACAGTGTTAGGAACTAGAAAAAGAAGAGTAAGCTCAGCACTGGTGATGGAGCTTTCACCATGAGGTTCTCCAGGAAAATATGGTCTTGTATTCAATGTTCTGTATCTTCCATTTGTCCATCTGGATCCACTCTGCTCTGTGCCCCAGGAGGCCAACTTGTACTCATAGAGTTTGAAGGGCTCTGGGTCCTCTGTCTCCTGGCTGGGCTTGGCCAAAGGGAGGCACTGGCAGGAGAAGGAGGGTGGAAGGAGAGAAAGGTTGGGGTGTTTCTTTCCCAGCTCCCTCTCCACCTGGTGACCATGGGTGGGGCTCCCCCTCTCCACAGTCATTGTAACCCCTGCAGCTGTAATCCCTCTGTCCTTTGCACATGCTGGTAGGAGTTAACAGCTCTTCACTGTTGCTAGCTCTGAGGTGCTGCACCACCCCCTAACCCTGCCCACACCTTTTCTAAATCATCCCCTTAATAAAACTTTCCCTGAATGACCCAGCAGGAGTGGGCTGTCCATTTCCCATTGGATTCCAGTTGATATACGTAAAGATGGAATTGCTTGGAAAGGAAGGTGGCAGGCCCAAGGGAAACTGTCCCCAGCCACACTCCTTGGGTTGTGTTGAGGAAACTAAGCCATCACCCTCTCTGACAGCAGTGAGCTCTCAGGCAGACAGCATGTTCTGCCATGTCTCCCCTCACTTCTGCTGCTCATTCTGTTTATTTACATGTGTACTTGATTATATGACTCTCAAGAGGATACAATTTTGAAAATGCTGAACAGATTTTTTAGTCCTTTTGTTTTATTCAAATGCCAAACTATAAGTTCCAAGATACAAATTGTTATAATCAGTTTTGTTTGATTTAAAAGCATCGATTACACTGTTAACAACTTTCAAAACCAAATGTAAGTTGTTGCAACTAAAATATCTCCCAGTCCATTTCTGCAGGATTAATCTTAATATATTTAGAAGCAACTCCAATGTTCACTGTACAAAAAGGAAAATGATGGTGCTATAAGAGAAAAATAATGAACAAAATTATAATATGAAAGACTTCCTGGAAAGAACTTTAACCATTACTAGGGAGACTTAAAAAAAAAAAAAAAAAAAAAAGGCTGTGTATTTCATTCCATACTATAATTACAGGCTTAAATAGTCTGCAAAAGTATACTTCTGATCCTATCCCAGCTAGAAATAAGATGTCTCACATCACTTTTATCACATCAAAGAAAGGCCAACTCTTCATCAACAGAGTTAGAATTTGCTAATATGTTAAGGTTCTTTTTCTAAGAAAAATGGGGTAAGGAAAATGCAAGAGTCTATAAATCAAAAGATGAAAACAAACATTTAAATGTACTCTGATTTAAGCAATTTCAAATGCAGTTTACCTGAATGAATAATAAAGAAACTTGTATCAACATTATAGGAGGAAAGATAAAACTTAAAAGGCATTGGTTTTTTTTAATACTTATGGACTCAAATGATATGATTTTCATGTTTAAGTCCAAATTTTTCCCCACCTTTTAGTTCTGCTAAATATAATGATGGCCAATAACTTATATTTTAGTTATTCATATTCACTTCTGCCAATAGGAAAACACTTCTCAATGTTCTAAAACAAATATCCAGCATCAAACAAAACAAAACAAAAAATGAATACACATTAGCTCAGTATTTTAGGTAAGTGCACAATATTAGGATGCTGCATGCTACTTACAGAATTATATGTATAGTGTTTTCCTGAAGATTTAAGCCAGACTTCAGGTCAATCTGCTTACTCATGGTAGTGAAATGGATCAAAGATGGCAAATAAATTGGACAAGTCAGCAAGAGAATGACATTTTTTATGGGACCAATTGGTAAGTCAATTTATGCATTAGCAGATAAGACTAGAAATACAGCTAAGCAAACCATCAAAATGTGGTTCTTCATGGCACATTTTTCATGGAATTTTTAATTGCTTGGAAACTACCTGTTCAATTCAAAAAATGAATACAATTGTAATGTTTTCAGGAAATAAGTGTGGATGGAAAAAAGGTTAAGCTAAAGAATGTTAGCTCAATCTTTAATTTTAAGGAATTTATTTTCCCTTTTGTAGAGTAACATTATTGTAAAATCCATAGTTATTGCAACAGCTGTGTTGCTTAAAAAAACGCCAAAGAATATTGTTAAAGCAGGTTTTAAAAAAATAGAACCAAGATAATGTACACTATATCTCTGAACATTGTGTCATTAAAGTCCATATAATGTCCCTTTTTAAATCAATGTGATGTTACAATAATATACATGATCTGATTCTTAATCATCCTGAAGTTTCCTGGCCATGTGTGATACCCAGGATAGATACAAAGCCTTTAATGTCAGACTGTAGAGACAGTTATGATCCTAAACAAAAGAAGGAAAAGCTTTATATACAGGACAGGAATCTGACGGCTTAGCTGTTTGCCACATCTGCTTGGCAAGGCCATCCTTCCTTTTCAACTTTCTGTCTAAACCACTGAAGGCAACAAATGCAACAAATAACATGCTTGTTGCTTGCTGTATCAGTTTGTACTTGTGCTGTTTCTCCATAAAGCTTGTGAGACTTCTTTTCTGGAACATTGACTAAGGTACCTTCTAGGATTTTTTTTTTTTAAAGTGTCCTGCTTATTTATTGTTTTGCAGCAGAATGCCCAACATAAAACATAATTGCCAATATCCAGCTGTGCAAAAGGAGCTAGAGCTTAAGTGCAATTGAGAGACATGATTTCTTTTTAAATAAATAATTAAACACAACTGAGAGTCCTATATGCATTTGGACTCGAGGGTTTCTAGGTCTGCACAGCCGAGCTGCCTCAGTGGGCCCACGATGATGGTCATGGTTCCCCCTCCCAATAATCAATACATGGAATCAGTGATGCCAATGGTCAACTGTGATCACAGTGATTCCCTTTTCTAGAACTTTCCCTAGCCCTCTACAGACTTGATCTGCCTGGGTAAAAACAACAGGAATTTCTTGAAGGTCAATGGCCCATAATGGTTAAGTAAGGATTCTACATGATCCTCTTGGTTCCCATTTCTACTAAGACAGACACACTTAGATGACTTTCTTCAATTTGTCATACAGGACCAGCACAAAAAGGCTCTGTTACCAGACCAAGGGGTTTCAAAGAGAAAAAGAGTTTTATTGCTAGGCGCAAAGCAGGAGAACAGATGGCCTATTGGTCCCAAATCTGTCTCCATGAACTGCAGTAATTCTCATAGTTTCATAGAATCAAAAGATGGGCAGGTTTTAGGAAAATGAGTACAGTGGCCCCAGATGATGTAATTAGAGGTGATTTAATTGTTGAGCATGCGCAGATTGACTACATGCTTAGTCACAGAACATATGTAAGAAAATGGCAGCCTAATATGATGATGGGCGTGATTTTTAGTATTATAATGAGGTATAGTGACTTGTAGGTTAAAGTCTAAGCTACTGCGCATGTCGGGCAAGCTCATTTTGGTTAGATTCAGCTTCCGTTATCAAGATAACTTTGGACTTGGAGTGGATTAGTTCTGGGCTGACCAAAGATCCTTCATTAATAAACATTAGAGGCTGTCTTTAGTGATCATAAGACTTGAAAGTGGAAAAACCGGATAAATGGGTAGAAGTAAAGGTCAGTCACAAGGTTTTACAACCACAATGGCACAAAGTAAAGGCTAAACAATCATTATCAGAGATGAAGACAGCTGGGATTACAGCTCAGGTCAGGTATTTCCCTCTGTCTACTCTAACATACCAGAAAGTAAAAAGGAATAGCTATGTAATGATTCAGTAATCATCATCAGTCCTTAAATCCTAAGTTCTCGGTTACACCAGTACAACTTGGTGACCTGAGGGGATTGTTTTCAAAGTTAAACGGTCACTGGATTTTGCAAACTATGCATCTGATTACTTTGATAATGCAGTTAATCTCAAGACTTAAATACACTTTCCATCTTCTTGCCTTCAGGCAGCACCACAGTGAAAGATCTCCTTTGGGACAGTTCTTGCACGTGAAAACTGTCCTCTTTTATTAAGTGGCCTCTACTTTTGGACCTTTCTTATCTTATCAGTGGCTGCCCTGAGCCTTCCTGAAAAGTAGGCTTGGGTGGGAAGTTCACAACGTTTAGTCCCAGCATTCAATATTAGTATTCAGTATTGGTATTCTAGTATTCAGTATTTTCATACTTAGCATGAGTATAGCGTTTAACATTTAGAATTAGTCTTTAGTACTTTAGTGTTAGTATTAAATACATTTTTAAAAAGTAGCATTTGGGTCTCCTGGCTGAGAACACTTAGGTTTCCCATTGCCGGAGCCTACAGCGGAGGCGGGCTTGCCCCTGAGGGCGGGGCCAGGCGCCAGGGCAGGGGCGGGGTTTGCCCCTGGGGGCGGGGCCAGACGCCAGGGCGGGGGCGGGGCTCTGGGGAGCAGTCCCTTGACCTTGACGGTCCAGGCCCCGCGTATGGCGCAGCCTGTGCTGAACGCGGACTGCGGCTCGGAAGGCCCGGAACCTGCGCGCCTCCAATGCGGCGCCAAAGAAAAGCTGCCGACTTAGGCCCGGGAGGGTCGTGTCTGGGGGGCGGGATCATAAAAGCGCAGAGGGGCGTGGCCTCCAGGCAAGCGGGCGAGCGTGAAGCCTAGAGTGGAGCCAATGAAAGGCGAGGAAAGGCGGGGCCTGTGCGGAAGGCGGCCAATAGAGCCAGGGCTGGTGCGGGAGGGGCCTGCGGCTCCACGCTGCGCACGCGCGTCGGGGCGAACTACGGAGCGCCGCTGGTCCAAGCAGCCGAGGGGCTCTAGACGCACGGCGAAGGGCTCACGTGACGCTGAGGGCGCCGAATTCCGCCGGAGACAGTCCTCATTTCCTGTAGGTGAAGCTTGAAGGGCCCCGGAGGCCGGGCCTGTGTAGGAGAGGCATCCTGATGCGATGTGACCTCGACCCGGGACCTGGGGTTGGGGCTCGGGCTCGGGCGCTCGCTAGGGCGGGGGCCGTGGTTTGAGGAGAGGGTCGCGCGTCCTAATCTAGGGGTGTGGCCTCGTCGCTCTTGGTGACGTCATGAGGGCGGGCTCCTCGCTGGGGCCGAGATGAGAGGTTCTGAAGTAAAAGAGAGATACAGATAAGATACAGATCTTCCCATAGATATAAGTGGGAAAATGACCATTTTGGGGCCGTTGTCGCCGCATGGGCCTGAGGGACGCGGAGGACAGTGGCCTAGGTTACTCGGGGGGGTGGCTGGTGACCTAAGGGGCTAGGGCTGGCGTCCTGAGGGGCGTGGCCTGGGCCCCGGGAGGCGTGGCTTGGCGGCACGCCTGGCAGCGTAAGGGGCGTGGCCTTGCAGGGTCGGGGGCGTGGCCCGGGGTGGGGTAGACGAGGGGGCGTGCCTGCTCCCGAATGCCGGATCTGTCGCGTCCCGGGGCTGGCTTTGACCTTTCCCGCTTAGGTGCCACCGCCATGGAGACCCCCGCGGCCGCCGCCCCTGCCCCTGCCGGGAGCTTCTTCCCCTCCCTTTTGCTCCTGGCCTCCGGGACTCTGGTGGTCGTCCTGCTGGGCGCCGCGCACCGTCTGGGACTCTTGTACCAGCTCAGGCACAAGGTGCGGGTGGCCTGGGCGGGAGGCGGGCTGGGGGCAGCCAGAGAAGGGGGTAGGGGGCTCCCGGTGCTCCGTCCAGCTCGTCCAGTTTACCGGAGGGAAAAAAGACCCGATGAGGCTTCGGGAGGTTGTCCAGGGCCTAGCCCCATTGCCAAGCTGCCTGCTGGGAACCCTGGACTTTGCAGCTTCTAAGAGATAATCGGGGCGCTCCGGCTGCCAGGGCGCTCACACCCATCCTCTTCCTTCCCCACAGTCTCCTGAGCCCTTTTCAGGGAGCCGGCGGACTCTGGAGCATCCTGCTCCCCAAACCTGATGGGTGGGAGTGGGTACCAGACGGCCGGCAGCATAGGGGCCGGTGGGCACAGTTTCTGACACTTGCCCTCTGCCGTCCCAATGCTTATGTTATTTTCCGTTTCTCAAGTGGGGAAACTGAGGCTCAGGGAGGTTGTGGGTAGTTTGCCCCAGGTGATGTGTTTGGAAAGAGGTGACCCCTAAGTTCTCGTTTTTAACCACTTGGCTCCTCTTGGCAGAAATTTGTCCTCCCTGGTCCCCTCACGGACCCCCTCCTCTTTCCCAGATCCTTCCCAGCCCTTCCTCGGGAGCAGTGTCACCAGCCTTGAGGACTTGTCATTAAAGACACTGGCCCCTGGTGTGTGTGGGGTGTTGGGGGAGCCCTTGTCCAGGCTGCTGTGTCAGGGAGCTGGCAGCTAATCAGCTGGGCCTGCTGAGCAGTGAGCCACTGGCAGAATGGGGTCAGGGGTCAGGAGTCAGGGCAGCGGGTCCTGGAGGGCAGAGTGTACTGGGGTCATGGGAGGATGGGTAGGTCCCTGGCCTAGGGTAAGTCTCCTTGGCTGTGAAAGGGATCTAGTGGCAGTCCCTCCCTCCAGGGACCTGGGTTGGGCCTGGTGTGCAGTACAGCATGTGCCCAAGCACCCCCATGCTCCCCGGCCTTCCCCTGCTCCCCTGCCAACAAGCCCAGGTGCCCTGGTCTGGGTCCTGACAGCCATGCTGCTTCTCCCTGGCCCAGGTGGACAAGACAAGTGTCCGGCATGGCGGGGAGAGCGTGGCCGCGGTGCTGCGGGCACACGGCGTGCGCTTCGTCTTCACGCTGGTCGGCGGGCACATCTCCCCGCTGCTGGTGGCCTGTGAGAAGCTGGGCATCCGTGTGGTGGACACGCGCCACGAGGTCACAGCGGTGTTTGCCGCTGACGCTGTGGCCCGCCTGACTGGTGAGGGCAGTGGGGGGCTGGCCGGGGACCGGCGGGGTGGTGGGTCAAGGTGTCCATGTGTGGCTGAGCCCGGGTCTGTGTTTCAGGGACGGTGGGTGTGGCGGCAGTGACAGCGGGGCCCGGCCTCACCAACACGGTGACCGCGATGAAGAACGCGCAGATGGCCCAGTCGCCGGTCCTGCTCCTCGGGGGAGCTGCCGGCACTCTGCTGCAGGTGCCCAGCCTGGGAGTGGGTGGGTGGGCAGCGGGGAGTCCCCCGGGAGGCTGGCAGGGCTCCCGTGGTCACTCCCCCGATCCCCATCTCTGCCAGAAACGGGGCGCGCTCCAGGCCATTGACCAGATTTCCCTGTTCCGGCCACTCTGCAAGTTCTGCGCGTCCGTGCGGAGGGTGCGGGATATCGTGCCCACCTTGAGGGCTGCAATGGCTGCCGCCCAGTCGGGCACCCCGGGTAGGTGGGGGGCCCTGCAGCCCTTGGGGCCTGGGGCTGGGGGCCAGGGGTGGTTCCCCATGCTCAGCATCCTCCTGGCTCCCCCTGCAGGTCCGGTGTTTGTGGAACTGCCCATTGACGTGCTGTACCCCTACTTCATGGTCCAGAGGGAGATGGTGCTGGCCAAGCCAGCCAAGAGCCTCAGGGCTCGAGGGGTCTCTTGGTGAGTACTCCAGCCCCCTGGCCTCTCCTTCAGGCTCCTACCTCTATCACGAGTGCCCCGTCTCTCTGTCAATGCCTTCCTGAGCAACACATTGACCAAGAGGGGCCAGCGGTGGGCAGAGCATTCCAGAGGCTGTGAGGCAGGAGTGACCGTGGTGGGTTAAAAAGCAAGCAGGCGGATTTGGGGGGGCACAGGGGTGCAGAGGGGAGAGGGGCGGGGGCCGCTGTGAGGATCTGGGGTTTAGCTTGCTCTTTTGAAACACACTGAGAAGCGTCGGAGGGCTTTCGGCAGAGGCACGGGACACCCTCATTTGGGTTTTCATAACGTCCCCTCTGGCTGCGAATGTGCTCTGCGGAGGGCTGGGAATCTGGGGTGGGGGGCGTTGGTGGCCTCCGGTGGCTGTGGGATGGAGAAGAGCCAACGGATTGGATGTAAATGCCTGTGACATGGGCTACTGGCTTCAAGTGGCCAGGAGCTGGGAGGGAGTGGGGCAGCAGGGCTGGCCTGGGACAGGCGTGACCATCTTCCTGGATGAGCTGAACATTTGAGGGGTCTGCTTTCATCTGAGAGGAGAAAAATGGGTTCCAGTTAGGGGACATAGATCGAGCAGACATGCCATCAGAAGGCATGGAGAGAGAGGTGCCACTTCTGTTTTTATAAACACTTACTTAGCATGTGCAGCTGTGCCAGGGATTGGGACAGACGTGGGGGTGCCATTGGCGAGCAGGATGCATAGGCCCTGCCACTAGTGGCATGTACGAGGTGTTTTGAAACGGGCCGGCTGCAAAGCGTGTGACTCTGCTCTGTGGCTATGGCAGCCTCGTTTTAAACACTCTTTGCCCCCGGCGCCCTGGTCATCCCCGTCCTTTGTTCTCCTCCTTCTTGGGCTTGCCCCTCCTCGTCTCAGCCCCACTTTTCCTGTGCCTTTTTAAATGTCGGGGTTTCCCACCATTCTGTCCTCAGCCTGGATCATTCTTGACAGTCTCGACTCGAGTTAACAGAGGCCCCTGACTTCGAACTCGCCAGCTTCCTGCTGCTGCCTGCTGTCTGTTTTCAGACGGAGTTTTGTGCTCCTTGAGGGCAGGGGCTGGGCTGATTTATCTTTGTGCTTCTTTGTGGGGAGCCTGGTGCAAGGGGCTTTGTGTCCTAAATGGATAAAGAGCTCTGCTGTTTCCCAGGTGCTTGCTGGGAAGTGGCAGAGCTGGGGCGTGAACCCACGTGTTTGTGACCCCGCAGCCCATGACCCCAACCTGGCTCCACCCTGTGTTCCATGTTTCTGGGGAGCAGAGTCAAGGGGTGTGGTCACCAGAGGCTGCCCAGGAGACGTAGGCAGCTGAAGACTTGGCTGCTGGGGTTTGTCTGTCCCTGGGCCGCTGACCGTCCACCCCTGCCCCCTGCCTTGCTTTGCTGCTGGCCCCTCGGCTTCTGGAATCTCAGCAGTCCGGCTACACTGCCCCTTTCTCCACCTTGCACAGGTTCTTAGAGAATCACTTGGCCAACCTCTTTGCGGGAGCCTGGGAGCCCCAGCCCGAGGGGCCCCTGCCTCTGGACATCCCCCAGGCGCCCCCCAAGCAGGTGACTCCCCCTCTTCCCCAGCCCAGGACCCCCACCCGGCCAGACGGCCGCTCCCTTAGTCACTACTGGAGCCTTGGCCTCGGGGGCTGATGGTAAGTTGGGGACGGCCCCTTGACTCCTGCTCTTGCCCCAGATTCAGCGCTGCGTGGAGCTCTTGAGCCGGGCCAAGAAGCCCCTGTTGGTACTGGGGAGCCAGGCCCTGCTGCCCCCCACGCCCGCTGACAAACTTCGGTGAGAAGCCCCCCAGCCCTGCCCTCATTACTGCTCTCCCGGTCCCTGACCGGTTGGGGCGCTGTGGGGAGGAACAGGCCCGTGGCCATGCTGACCCCTACTCTGCCTGGATCCCCAGGGCCGCCGTGGACACCCTGGGTGTCCCCTGCTTCCTGGGGGGGATGGCGCGGGGGCTGCTGGGCCGCAACCACCCCCTCCACATCCGGCAGAACCGCAGCGCCGCCCTGAAGAAGGCGGATGTTGTCATCTTGGCAGGTGGGCCTCGGCCTCTTCCCTGTCTCCCTTCCCGCTCACCCCGGGACCCCATAATCACCCACCCACTTACCTCTGGCTCCACCCCTTCCCCTTTCGAGGGCTTTGTTTTTGAAAAAGCGTGACTCCGAAGCAGCAGGTTGCGGTTGTGTGCTGTGGCTGGGATTTAAGGAAAGGAGAACAAACGCATGTTGTGCACATAAAGTGCTTTGAACCCTGGCCAGCACGTAACAGATGTGTCAGCTAGCTATGCTGTGTAACAACCAGCCCCAAATTCAAGAATGCATTTACCAGTTGTTGCCTGGTTGCAGCAGGGCCCCTGCATGTGTCTGTGGTCAGCTTTGGGGCAGGTGGGCAGCTTTGCCATCCCAGGCTCCGCTCTCCCGTACGTTTGGGGGTCGGCTGGCTGTGGGCTTGTCTAGGACGGCCTGGGCCGTGACACCTGAGTTCTCTCCTTTGTCCTGTGTTTCTTATCACCCAGCAGGCCAGCCTGGGCCTGTTCACTGGGTGGAGGATGAGAAGCATGTGGGTGGCAGGAGGGTCAGTTATAAAAGGGGTGGGGAGAAAAGTCCTGGGACTGGCCCAGATCCCGGGGAGCTGTGGAGTCACGGGGGGAGGTGAAGAACAGGGACCGCTTTGCCTTCAGGGCACCCCAGCGGGTTAGGTCAGGCAGCAAGCTCACTCCAAGAGCGCCAGCCTGCCGTCTGCTGAGACGTCCCCCCTCGCTCCCAGGCACTGTGTGTGACTTCCGCCTCTCCTACGGCCGTGTCCTCAGCCGCAGCAGCAAGATTGTCATTATCAACCGCAACCGGGAGGAGATGTTACTCAACTCGGACATCTTGTGGAAGCCCCAGGAGGCTGTGCAGGGTGAGCCTCCCTGCTCTCCCCACCCAGGGGGGCTCTCCCGGGCCCACTGGCTTGAGCTGGCGCTGGCGAGTGAGGCCCAGTCCTGCCCAGGGGCCCCCGTGGGCTCTCAGGCTGAGGGGTGCTTTTTGGTGAGCAGAGGGCACTGTGTGCAGCCACAGGTGCCGAGCAGGGGTGAGGAGGCAGTTCCCATTCCCAGGATGGAGATTTGAGGCCTGGTGGGGTGGACGGGGCCGGGAAACTAGCTTCTCTGAGCTGCCATAGACACTGGGTCTCTGTGGGTCTGGGTTGTAGACATGTGCTGGGTGCAGGGGCCGTTTTTATGGGTGACCTTCAAGCCAGCACTGACGGGCTGGGGTGACCTGGGGTGTGAGGGAGGCAGGCCCCGAGGGGGAGCCCTGCCCTCTCTCTCATCAGGGTTCACCTGGTTTGGGCAGGCCCTGGGGTGCCTCTCACCCATTTTGCACTATTGGGAAACTCCTCCCTGGGGAGATCCCTGGTCTGCTTTCATGTCTCCTGCTTGGAAGCCGCTGTCAGCTTCTTGCTGTCTTGGACCTCCGGTGGTGAGGGTAGGAGGAGGCCCCCTCCCTGCAGCCGCACCCTCTTCCTTCCCCAGGGGATGTGGGCTCTTTCATGTTGAAGCTGGTGGAAGGCCTTCGGGGCCAGACGTGGGCTCCAGACTGGGCGGAGGAGCTGCGAGAAGCTGATCGGCAGAAAGAGCAGAACTTTCGGTAGGGGCTGGTGGGTGCCCCTGGCAGGCAGCGGTAGTGGTGGGGTGTCCCGCTCATCTTGCCAACTGGTGCCGCCCCATCACAGGGAGAAGGCAGCCATGCCCGTCGCCCAGCACCTGAACCCCGTGCGGGTGCTGCAGCTGGTGGAGGAGAGCTTGCCAGATGACTCCATCCTGGTGGTGGACGGTGGGGACTTCGTGGGCACAGCTGCCCACCTGGTGCAGCCCCGTGGGCCCCTGAGCTGGCTCGACCCCGGTAAGGAAAGGCCCTTGTCCACACCGGCCCACAGCTGCCAGACCCCTTCCCTCCCACCTGCTCTCTGTCCTCCTAGGGGCCTTTGGGACTCTGGGAGTTGGTGGAGGATTTGCACTCGGGGCCAAGCTGTGCAGGCCGGATGCTGAGGTGAGGCGGGGGCCCCAGGGGCAGGGGGCCGTGGCTGGCTGGGCCGAGAGCCACCCTAACTGCCCTCTGCACCCCCAGGTCTGGTGCCTGTTTGGCGATGGAGCCTTTGGCTACAGCCTCATTGAGTTTGATACCTTTGTCAGACACAAGGTGACCGGGCTGGGGGCTCCCCGCCTCAAGAGCAGCTCAGGGCCTGGGGCTCGGGGCTGGGCTGAGGAAGCAAGGGGGTCTCTTCCTGTCCTCCAGCTGGCCAAACCCCAGGCTCAGGACTGCGGCCTCGCCCCGTTTTCTCCCTGCAGGTCCCGGTGATGGCCTTGGTAGGAAATGATGCTGGCTGGACACAGATTGCCCGGGAGCAGGTGCCTTGCTTCGGCAGCAATGTGGCCTGTGGCCTGGCCTACACCGGTGAGGGGCTCTGGGGTGGGGAAGGATGGGATGGTTGCAGGGAGGGCTGGGGCCCCAGCGCCCTCCGACGTGGCCTCTCCTTTCAGAATATCACAAGGCGGCTATGGGTCTGGGGGCCCGCGGCCTGCTGCTCTCGCGGGAGAATGAGGATCAGGTGGTCGAGGTGCTACAGGATGCCCAGTGGCAGTGCCAGGAGGGCCACCCGGTCGTCGTCAACATCCTCATTGGAAAGACGGACTTCCGCGATGGCTCCATTGCCGTGTAGGGCCTCGTGGTCAGTACCCAGCACCCTCCCTGCCCCGGGCTCTGCCTGGCTGGCTTGGGGTTTTCTCCTTGCCTGCCCGGGGCCCATCTCAGGAGTCCCCAGGACTTCACAACCCTCCCTGTGGACGAAAGGGAGGGGATGGAGGGCTCACGGCTCTCAGGGAGACCCCCTGGCCTTTTTCTTTGTGGATCCAACTGTGTCCTTTCTCCTGTCCTCCTTCAGCCTGAATAAACCACCTCCATCCCAGGTGGGCCCAGGTACTCAGCCCCAGAACCTGTGCATATTGATTTATTGTCCACCAAGATGGAGGTGAGGGAAAGAAGGGGAGACAGGTGGGGACTCTCCTCTCCCGCTGGGACTCTAGGGCCCACCGAGGCACCAGGGTGCCTGGGCAGACCACACTCTCTCTCCCCTGCCTGTGGTCCCTGGAAGAGCCCTACACGCCCACTCCACACCCACGCCAGACACACACGAGTCCTCACACACAGACACACACATGCACAGAGGCAATAAATATGTTCCGTACCGAAGTGTCCCCAGCCTGATGCTTCAGGTAGGGGTCCCTCTGAAAGAGAGGGGTTAAGTGCTCAGAATGTTTTGGGGGTTGGGGAGGGGGAGGGCCAGACTCTGCTGGCTCCGTTTGCTGGTCTGAGGCAGTGATGGGGGTGGGGTGGTCGTGGTGGGGGTGGGGTGGTGGGGTGTCTTTCCCTGGGACACAGGGTGGGAAAGCCAGCTGGTGTCTCCCCCTGCCCCCAGCAGCTCCTCAGGATAGTCCTTGGGCCCTCCAGAGGAGGGAGAAGCAGAGTGCAGCGTTCAAAGCTAATACTGATTTGGTTGGCAGCAGCAAGAGGGTTGAGGGGTGTAGACCATCGTGGGGTGTTGTTGGCAGTAACCGCTGTTTTCCCTGGCCCAGGGGAGGCAACAGAGGCCAGCCTGGCAAGCGGGAGAACAGCCTTTTGGCTGAAGGAGGAGAAACCCTTGGAATTCTGTAAAGATGGCCCCAAGAACCGGTCCCTAAAATCACAGCACCGGCCTTCCTGACCAGTGCCCGCGTCCCAGCAGCTGGCAACCGGGCATCAAAAACAGGGAATGATTCAGCAACGGACGGCAGGTCCCTCGGCGGTCCCTCGGCGGCCCCCCAGCAGCCCCCCAGCAGCCGGGAGCTAGGCCTCAGCAACGGGTCTGCTCCTCGGTGCCCCCCACCTCCACCCCGGACCCCCAGGAACCCGGGGCCCGCCCCGCCCGGCTCAGAGGCACACGTTGATCTGCTTGGAGAGCTCCCGCTCCAGGTCCAGGATGAGGGCGTCGAAGTCTTTGAGGTTCAGGTGCGGGTTGAAGGGAGCGTCGAAGTCGTCATCGTCGAAGTCGGCGGCGCCCCGGGGCCCGCCCGCCTCATCCTCGTCCTCCTCGCTGTCGCTGCCCGTCACGTGGTCGTAGTCGGGCCCGGACAGGAAGTCCCGCCCACAGGGCAGGAAGTCCCGCCCGCAGACGCTCCAGTCGCCGGCGTAGCGGTTGCTAGGGGGGCTCTCGGGACCGTCCCGGCCGCGGGGTCGGGTCACCACTTCGGGGGCCGCGAGTGGCAAGTGCAGCGGCGGCTGTCGCTTGGGCCGCAGGTACGGGGCGCACTCCAGAGCCTCGGGGGGCCGGTGGGGATCTGCGGGGTAGAGGGCGTGCTG
Source organism: Choloepus didactylus (assembly GCF_015220235.1). Taxonomy (NCBI): domain Eukaryota; kingdom Metazoa; phylum Chordata; class Mammalia; order Pilosa; family Megalonychidae; genus Choloepus; species Choloepus didactylus. Next base: position 3,670,790 of record NC_051331.1, read on the forward strand.
TGACGGCGTCACGATCAGTCAAGGCGAACTGGCCTGTGATTGGCCCGTCTAAGGGCCAGGCCTTCGACCGGATCAGCGTCTCATTAGCTGGGCCGAAACTGATTTAGGCCCGCCCCCCCCAGGCCTCCTATTGGCACGCCAGGAGGCGGGGCTTCTCACCGTATCCAGGAGGGATTGGCCAATTAGGTATGGTTGCTGAGGCAACCAGGTACCGGCTGACCCCTCCGCAAGGGGACGTGGCCTGCCTCCAATCCGAGACTCGGATTGGCGGCGCGGTCCAGGGGCGGGCTCACCTGGCCAGGCCTGCAGCAGGTAGTGCAGCACCTCGATGTGGTGCTTGAAGTCCACCGCGCTGGAGAGGCCCGGGCCCGAGCCGCGGACGCGGGACCGGGAGGGTGCCTGGCGCGCCGGCAGCAGCACGGGCCCGAAGCACACGGCCAGGTTCTGCGGGGTCATGCGGTTGTGGGCGTGGAAGGAGGAGACGAGGCGCAGGTGGTCCAAGAGAAGCGTCAGCGTGGCCTGGGGAGAAGGGGTGGGGGGCAGTCCAAGACTAAGGCTCAGAGCAAGGAAACTGAGGCTCAAGAACGGCCCCCTCCTGACCCTGGCATCGAGGGATTGAGAATGCCTTCTTGACCAAAAGGGGGAAAAGAAAGATAACAAAATAAGGCTGAAATAGAGTCGAGAGGCTATCCTGGAGGTTACTCGTATGCAAGCTCCAGCTAGATATCCCAAATGGCCACAGTATGCCCGGCCCTAACCAACATTAGTCCCGAAATACCTATAGGTCCCTATCTGAAACTTTCATAAAGTATCACTCACTAAGTATATTTTTCACAAACTTAAATCCACCAGAGTGTTCCTATGCCAGTCAAGTCCTAAAACCCAGAGGCAACAGCCTCTTTAAGAACATCAATCTTATTCAGCCCCCTTCACCATAATATCAACACCCCTTTTCAATATGAACAAGTTAGGGTGGTCACTGCCTAGACATCCCTGAATGTCGAGAAAGTGATTAAACGAGAGGAAGGGTTAGCAACAGACAAGATAGGATTTAACAAAGGATTACGAATACTCAATGTTTATAAATTTTTTTTCTTAGTTGTTAGGAATTGGAATATCTAGAAGGAAAGAACTCAAATGGTGGAACTGTAACCCATAATATTCTTTGAAATTTGCTCTACAACTACTTGTTAAATTGCCCTTTGAAAGTTATGACTTTTATGTATATGTGCTATATTCCACAATTTAAAAAAAAATGAAAAAAAAGCCGAGCCTGGAATCCTATTGCCCATGAACTATTAATACTAGGATTCTTCTCTACCGAGAGGGGAGACTGAGGCAGACAGTAACTTAGCTTTGGAATTGGCAGAGCTTGGGCTCGAACCCACTGCTCTGTGAGTGAGGCAGGGCTGGCATTGACCCCCTTTTACAGCTGAGGGCACTGAGGCACAGAAGGGGATTGCCATTTGTCCAGGGCCCCATGGCCAGGAACCTCCCTGGGGTAGGTTGACAGACAGGCCCAGAGTCTTTGGCTCACTCAACTCTCCTGGACCTCGGTTTCCCCATCTGTGAATTGAGGGTCTTAGCAGCATCTACCTCCTGAGCCCCCGGTATGGGTGAAGCCTTCTGCAGCTGGCAGCCCACTCCATGTCCCACCCACTCCCCCAAGGCCCAACTCACCCTCTCCACATCTGGCAGGCAGCTGAGGAGCCCGCGGGTTCCCTCAGGGTTGGGGGGAGCCCTGCCTGGGGGCCCCCGGGCCATGGCCTCCAGCACAACCTGATAGAGAGGCTGGGTGATGAGTGGGGTGGGCAGCTCCCGAAGATAATCCTTGAGGATGCCTGTGGACACAGCACCCCCTCTAGTCAGGGTCCCTCTGGCTTCTGAGGCTGGGGAGGGTGGGAGGGAGGGACATGGGGTGCTGGGAGGGGGGCAGGAAGGGAAGACAGGCTCAAGGCCAGACGGAAGAGGTGGGGGGTCAGAGGGCCCCCTGGGACAGCCTTGAGGTGAGGGTTGAAGCAGGCAAGGGAGCGGAGAAGCATGCTGACCAGTGATGACATTGATATCGGGGTACAGGTCCTCGGAGAGGCAGACCGCTGCACTGTCCTGCTCAAAGGCGTCCCGCAGCTCCTTCTTCACTGCTGCCGAGCCACACAGACGGTACAGCCCCACTACCTGGGGGCAGGAGCAAAGAGAGGATGTCCTCTTCCCGGGGCCACAGTCTGATCAGGGCCCAGTGGGGTGGGGGCTGGAGGTCTGACCAGGATGGCAGTGACATTGGAGCCTGGGGGGGGGGGGTGTTGGGGACTGAGACACAGCCCCACTGGCTGTCCTCCTGCTCCTGACACTTGAAAAAGGGTCCCTGCCTCTCAGTCGGACAACCCGGCCTCTGCTTGGCTCCCTTGTCCCCATTTCTACCTCTTTTGTCCTGGGAAATGCAGACTTCTTCAGCTCATTTGTCACCTCCTCCAGGAAGCCTTCCATGACTACCCCAACCAGATCAGGTCCTGTTTTAAGTTCTCAGAGGTGAACCCCCAGCCACTCCCTTTCTTAATTGTTGTCCCAGCTGCAGTTTTTCATTTGTGAGTTATCAAATTCATGCCTTTCTCCCTATCACACTCGGAGCTCCAGGAGGGTGGGGATCCTGTGTTATTAAAAGATAGATGACACAGAAGGTTCTGGGCTGGGTGCTGTGGTCTGGCAGGGGTGGGGCAGGGCTGCCCTAGGCCAGACTGGGGTGGGAGCTTGGAGTAGCCCAGGCTGGGGGGTCCCCTGGCCTCTGAGCACTAGGTGTCCCTGGGATTTGCTTCAGGTCTGAGGGCAAGTGGGGGTGGGGTGGGGCAGGGCCTCACCCGTAGCCCTCGTCGCTCGATCTGCGCAACACACTTCTGGATGATGAGGGGCACCTGTCCGGGGGGCTGCTCGCGCTCCACCAGCAGCGGCAGGGGCAGTCCGAAGACCCGGGGCTCAGCTGTGCTGGGTGCTTCCTGCTGCTCCGCTAGGGTCAGCTTCGCGTACAGCAGCCCCTGCGGCTCCAGACGCACGGCCAGCTGCTGAGCCTGGCACCCTAGGGATGCAAGGGGGACTTTGATGGGGTGGGGGAGCCCTGAGCCAGGTCTGTCCCTGCAGGCTCCTATCCCCTGCCCCAGCCCCCACCCCCCAGCCGCACACTCTACCTCGGAACACCGTGGGCAGCAGCACGGTGCCCTGGGCGCAGGGCCGGTGGCGCCGCACCCCGGGGTCCCACGCCAGCACCAGCGCCCGCAGGAGCCGGGCGGCTTCGAGTTCTAGGTGGAAAGTGTGGTCCAGCTGGAGGAAGTCGGGGCCCCAGCGCAGCGGCCCCGTCCGCGCCCGGGCCACTCCATCCACCTGCAGCAGGCAGCAGAGGTCGCGCGTGCTAGCCCCGGGCGCAGGCCGCAGCCCCCCGAGCCCGTACAGGTGCAGACTGAGGCGGCCCCAGAGCGCAGGCGGGGGCGCCCTGGCCGTCGGGGCCGCCTTGTAGGGCCGGAAGGCGGTGGGCGACGGGGGCCCTGCGGGGCGCTCGGGCGAGTCCCCGTCGCTGAGGTAACCGGCCCGGGGACCCCGCGCGCCCCTGGCCACCGCCGCCCGCCCGGGGGCCCCCACGCTGCTGTCCAGGTGGTAGCGGCTGATGACCGAGCCGGAGCCGGCGGGGGTGGCCCTCTCGCGCTCGCGGCCGCCCCGGGGACCCCGCAGGCTCAGGCGGCGCCGCAGCTCGGGCAGCTTCTTCATCTTCATGGAGAGGCGCCTGGCCGGGCCCGGGGACTTGGTGCGGGATGCCTTGATCGGGGGGCTGGCGGGGGCCGCGCCTGTGGGGACAGCAGATCTCAGGGTCCCGCAGGCTGGGTTTCGGGGCTCAGGGCCCGTGCTGTGCGGCCGGCACTCACCTTGGGGGGCCGGGCCATCGGGTCCAGCAGTGCTGGGCTGTGGCCCCGGGGGTCCGGGCGACGGGAGCCTGGGCTCTTCCTCAGGGATGGGGTTGTACCAGATCTCGCCTGCCGGCTCCCCGCCGCCGGGACCCCCAGACGTCAAAGCGGCCTCTTCCGACGGCTTGGCCCCGCCCAGCACCCATCGGCGGCTGCTGGGCTCCAGGCTCTGCAGGTAGGCGCCCCGCGCGGGGCTGCGCGGTGCCTCGGGACTGGGGGGCCCCTCGGCCTGCGCCCCTTCGGGGGCTTGGGGCTCGGGCTCCGGGGGGCTGGGCTCCGTGTGCTGGGCCGGGCGGCCTGGTGGAGAGCGATTGGAATTTCAGCCCCCATCTCACCCCGACGCCCCCAGAGCAGCCCCAGCCCAGTAGGGCCGTCAGGTCACGCTGGTTGGACAGCTGACCGTCCAGCCCTGGCCTTGGCCCAGCTCCTGACCCGGGGTGTCCGTCCTGGAAGGGACGCCGCAGGCCAACCCAATTCACAGCAGCCGTGGTGGCCGATCCCACCCCCTCCCAGGCCCCGGGCGTCGCAAACAGGGACCCTGACACTCTCCCCTCCAGCCCCCCGGGTCTGTTTTCTCCTGCGTTCCCATGTCCACTTCCCGCTCCTCTCTTTAGCCCTGCCCCCTCGCAGTGGGAGGCCTTGGACAAGTCACTTCCCCTTTGCAAGCCTCAGGGTCTTCCTGGGCCTTGGGGTGTTGCAATGCCCACCCCCAGGGCGCGCGAGGCTTCCGCGAGCTCCTGCGTGGGCAGCGCTCACTAGGACCCCGACTCAGGCTCCGGGCGGGGCGCCCTCAGGGGCCAGTTTAACAAACTCTGTCCCCATCCTGGGGCGGGCCCTCGATCCAGGCCAGACCCCACCGCCAAGGCCTCGGGCCGCCCCTCAGCTCCATCCGCCCCTCTGGGACGCCCGGGCTATTTCCTGTGTGCGTGGGCACCCCGTCCCCTCTCCCAGCCTGAAACCCTGGGAATATCTGGGAAGGGCTGGGGGCGGGGGGGGGGAAGGGAGGGCGATGTGTCAGACCCAGGGAATGGTCTGGCCTCCCTCCTTTAACTCGTTCCTTCCCGGGATCCCCTGTCCTTCTCAGCTCCCGGTTCTCTGAGGTCTCGTCTGGCTTCTCTGCCGACCCTTCCTCTCTTCACTCCGATTTCCACCCCCTGCCTCCCAGGGGGTGGGATCCTGGCTAGTGGTATAGTCCAAATAACTGTCGAAATCACTTCACCGGCTCTGGGCAAGTTAACCAATGGCGCCGTGCCTCAGTTTCCCCGTCTGCATAAAGGGGATCATTTCCTGGGGCGAGTCTACCACTGGTTGGTAGACGTGAGGGGCCAAGATGGGGAGTGGAGGGGATGTGGGCTTTGCACTGATGGAAGCACTGCCTCCCTCACTCCTCAGGGTTACCGCCTCTCCGTCTCCCATCCCGGGTCTCCGGAGCGCCCTGCCCGGCCTGCCCGAGCCCCAGTGTTCCGGTCCCCCGGCTCCCCCCCCATTTCCTGTCAGGGGCGAGGCCCCCTCCCGGGCCTCCCAAGGAGCCCGCGGCGCTGGCATCCCGGGCCCGCTGCACATAACGGTCTGCGTCACCCCACCTTCCCCCCCGACACCCCAGTCCCTTCCTTCCAGGACCCCTGCCCCTGGCCCCCAGACCCAGACCCCGGATCCCCCCACCCACCACGCCCAGCCCGCAGCGGGTCTCCGCAGGGCTCCCCGCTTCCCCGCAGCCGCCCCTCCTCGGCGCCCCAGGCTCCCTTCCCAGGACGGGCGGGTCTCGGCGCCCCCTGCTCCGCCCGCTGCCCGGCTCACCGCGCTCCTTCGCGTCCGACTTTTTCCGGGGAAGTTTCTCCCGGCCCCGCAGGCGGGAGAAGGTTTTCCTCAGCAGCGGCTCGGCCATGCTGGGGCCCCGGCCGGGCCGAGTGCGCGCCCCCGGGTCCGGCCGCGCCGCCCCCCCCCACCCCCGCCCTCCCCACCCCTCGCCCGCAGGAAGCGCATTCCGGGAATGCTTGGCCCAAACTTTTTATTTTTTTATTTTTTCCTTCCCCTTCCCGCGGCCCGAGCGGGCGATGCTGGGAGATGTAGTCGCTGGGGCCGAGACGGGAAGGGGGGTGCCCCTGGGCTGCCCTCCTGGGCTCAGCTCCGAATGTGGTGGCTCAGCCCTCGCCTTGGCGCGCCTTCCTTGGAGATCGCATGCGCAGGCTCTCTGGGGTCTAAATCCCAAACGCATCCTGCATGCGCGTTATCCACTGCCGCGGCCTGGTCCAAGCCTGGCGTCGCTCCGTGCAAGGAGCCCCCCACTCCCACGTCCTCCCAGCCTCTTCTTTGGTCTCCCGGATGCCACTCCTGCGTCTCCCATTCCCCTACAGCTGTGTTACCAGCCATAGTGATGCAAAACTGCCATTTTATTATGCTGGCAGACGCTGGGGTCTGGAATTTGGAGGGAACACAGCTGGCCTTGTTAGTCTCTGCTCCATGACTTCCTTGCCTCAGTTGGGACGACTGTGGCTAGGGTGGACTTAACACATGGGGGTCCGGAATCATCTGGAGGGTCTTCAGTCAGACATCTGGAGGTTGATACTGGCTGTTGGCAGTGACACCGGCTGGGGAGTGGACTAAAGCACCTACCCCCCCGGTCCACATCCGGCCTCCCCAGGTGGCCTGGGCTTCCTCCCAATATGGCGGCCTGGGGGTAGTTGGACTTCTCCTGCAGCCACCTGGGGCTCCAAAAGTGAGCAAGGCAGGAGGTGCATTACCTTTTGTGACCCAGCCTTGGAGTAGTGCTGTGTTATTTTCCAGCTCCAGGTTCAAGGGGAGGGCACCTGCCCCCCACCTCTCAAGGTGACATTGGGTGAGCTGATGAACAGGTGATCTCGTTGTTGGCCACCATTGTGGGCCTTGGTCCTTAAGCTCCATTCTCCATGTACCATCCAGAGTGGGCTTAAAAAGCCGAAATCAGATTGTGACACTCCCCTGCTGAACAGTCTCCCCACCGCCGCTCAAGCCACATAGAACAAGAGCCAAATTCTCATGATGACCGCCAAGACCTCCGGCCTCCTCTCCTTCTCTCTCAGCGAACTCTTTTCCATTCCTCCTTCCTTTGCATAGGCTGTTCTCCCTGCCTGGGAGCCCCTGGATTTTCTGAGGCTGCCTCTTTCCCATCCTCCAGGTGGAACAACTTCTGAGAAGTGCCCTGGTGACCATGAATCTTTCTCATAGCACTGTTTTCTTACTGATAATCCTTGCCACAGCTCAGAACAAACAGTGTCAGTTTGTCCTAGCTTATCTGTTTCCTGGTCTGGACAGGTTCCACCAGTCTTGTTGCCTGCCCAGTGTTCAGGCAGGAAGCCAGGATCCAGGTGCCAGACACCTGGACAGAAGAGGTGTGGCTATATTATGTCTCGGTGCAGATCTCTTTGCATTTATCCTCCTTGCCGTCTGTTGAGTTTCTTGAAGGTGCAAATCCATGTCTTTCATTACATTTGGGAAGTTTTCAGCCAATATTTCTTCAAATTTTTTTCTGCCTCCCTCTCTCTCTCTCCCATCTACTGAGACTCCCATTATGCATATGTTGGAATGCTTAACTTTTCTTGGCTGTATGTGTTGGGGAGACTGGAGACGGGGTGGGGGCACTCCCCTCTTCTCCAACAGATCTGCCCAGAAGCCTTAGAGCTTCCTGGGGAGAGAGATGGGAGGTCAAGAAAAGATCTCTTCACAAGTCCAGGGAAAGAGTTCTGTTCAGGCTGCAGGACTGGGGTCCCATTAGGGGTACAGAGCCTCAGATAGTTGGGGGGTTGGGGCAGAGAGGGAGAACAGCTTTTGGCCCTACCCATATCACATTAAATATCTCAAAACATTGGACAAATGGATATGGTTCAAAAACACCCACCTGCCACATAAATCCTATTATTATTAATTTTTGTAAAACACTTCTGAAAGGGTCTGTACTTTTCCTTTTGCATTTATGTACTCACCTGTAGCTCATTTAATCCAGAGGTGGCTTTTATTCTTTCTCAGGAATCAGCACTTCTTGATACATGAGAGCAAACATCTACAAGTTGTGTATCACGAAATGGCTGTGAATGCTAAATTTTTTTTAAATAATTCAATTTTATTGAGATATATTCACATACCATGCAGTCATACAAAGTGTACAATCAGTCATTCACAGTACCAGTATATAGTTGTGCGTTCATCACCAAAATTAATTTTTGAACATTTTCATTACCACACACACAAAAGTAATAATAATAAAAAATAAAGTGAAAAAGAACAATTAAACTGAAAAAGAACACTGGGTGCTTTTTTTTTTTTTTGCCCCCATTTTTCTACTCATCCGTCCATGCACTGGGCAAAGGGGAGTGTGGTCCGTATGGCTTTCCCATCACATTGTCACACCTCATAAGCTACATTGTTATACAATCGTCTTGTGAATGCTAAATTTAACACTTAATGGTGTTTGTACAATTATTCACTTAGATTTTGCTATTTGCTGTTCTGGTTTCAGAGCTTCTGTGTGTAATTTTCCCCTGCAAACATTCTTATTGGCTGCTGAAAAGCTGTAGGCTTGACATGCTATTTTCGTGGTGCCTGATGGCTAAACCAGCCCCTAGCAAATACAGGGATTTGTGGAAAGCACAAATATGCAGGGACAGGGGGCTGGCCAGGTCTGAGCAAAGCTCTTCACCTCCGCAGCTGGCAATGGCAGATCAATATCCCGATACCCTGCCCCACCTTGCCCCTCGCCTGGGCTAGCTCCGAGAGGTGAGTTCTAAGCTCATCCCCAGGGATCCCCATGGGACTGAGCTCCAGCTGCCTGCAGTGGAAATTTGCTTATTAACATACTCTCAACTGACTTCCTTCCCTTCCTGCCTCACTTTCCCACCTCCCTTCCAGCATTTTCTGAGATCACTCCCCTAATAAAGGACTCCCACTTGACTCAGCTTCTGACCTTCTCTTCTCCCTCTCCTTTCCCTACATCCACGATGACCTCATCTCATGACCTGATTTCCAAACAGGGTCAGATTCACAGGTCCTGGGGTTAGGGTGTGGACATCTTTTTTTTTGGGGGGGGGTGACTATTCATTGCACTACAGAAGATTATGGGGTGCATGCCCCCAGCTTCTCCCACCCTCTGTTGTCATTCCCAGTTCCCCCCACACCTGGGGCTCACCTGCATCCAGAAACTTCCAGAATGAGGTGGCGGGTGCCCCAGCCTGGGCAGTGCCCCTTGGCCAGGAGTCAGATGTCAGAGGTGCTGGGAGGAGGTGACTGCCAGAGCTGCCCATGGGGGTGGCCTGGGGAGCTGGAGGGAGGTGGCCGTGTCCCCTGAGGCAGCTTCCTGGGGCAGGGGTGGGGCCTCACCTGGGTTGTCTTCTCCTGATCTCATGTGCAGCAGCTGGAAAGCCGCTCTTCCTCTCTGAGTCTCATTGTTTAAATCTCTGACATTACTTCGAATTGCCCAATATAATCCCACATGGAGAGCAAGAAGAGTTGTGTAATGTGGTAGTTTGAAGTTGCTTGTGCCCCAAAGAAGGCCAGTTTCTTTTAATCCATTCCTGTGGGTGTAGATCTGTTGTAGGTGGAACCTTTTGGTTAGGTTATTTCAATTGAGATGTGACCCACTTCATTCAAGGTGGATCTTAATTCTCTTACTGGGGTCCTTTATTAGAGGATAAAACACATACAGAAGCTAAGAGATGAAACTAAGAGAAGCTCACGGAAAAAGCCCCAGAGAAGCTGAGAGAAACATCCAGAGAAGTTGAGAGAAAAAGCCACAAATGGAGAAGTCAGAAACCAAAGCAGCAAAATCCAGGAGAGAAGGACTAGTAGACATCGCCATGTGCCTCAGATTGACAGAGCAGCCCAAGCTTGCTGGTAACTGGTCTTCAGAGAAGGTATCATCCTGTTGACGCCTTAATCAGGACATTTTCACAGCATTAGAACTATAAATTTGTAAGTGAATAAATCCCCATCATTAAAAACCAGTCCATTTCTGGCATATTGCATTCCGGCAGCTTTAGCAAACTGAGACATGTACTTTCTCCTGGCCAGAACCCTTCAGATCTTCAGACCTAGATCAGATGGGCTCAAACCCCTTCAAGACCTTTGCAGAGATTTTGGAGACTTTCTAGATTACATTCTCATGGTCTCCTGTTTTTGCTGAGTTAAATAGTTCCACAGACAGCTCAGCATTCCTGCTTCTTGAGATGGAGGACTTTGGCCTCTCTCCTTGATTCCAGCAGCAACACCTCCCCCTAAAAGGCACCTGGGTGTGGGGCAGGCTTTACTGCAGTTGGGGAGTCAGAGGGGGGCAGGGATTTATATCACAAATGGCAGCAAGTTAACCTCGACTGTTAGACATCTCCGTTTCAACCCAACTTACTCCGACCATCCCTTCTGGCCTCCTGGAGTCTCATCATCAGGCTGCTGCTCCCATTCATTCATTCATTCATTCACTCAACAAATGCATTTCAAGTGGTTTCTGTGTGTCAGGTACTGTACTAAGGATGGGTGTATGGAGTTGGCCAAGAGAAACAAGATAATGTGGTTGGTTTCCATCCTCCAGCTCTCAAGTCATGGCCAAGTGGGTGACGCAGACATTAATCACAGAATCACACAAATGAATTTAAAGTATTGCTCTGAGGAGGAGAAGAATGAGGGGTTAGTGCAAGTGTCTCAGAGGACAGGGGGTAAGTGTAGCTGGGGCAGGGGGTTGGGGAGCTAGGGGAGGCTTTCCTGAGGAAGTGGGCTTTGGGTTGAAATCTGGACATTCAGGAGGCATTAACTCTGGGAGAGGATGAGAGAAAAGAAGGGCATGTGCAAAGGTCCTGGGGGCACCGTCTCTGCCCCTTCCTTTCCTACCTGCTGGGGTTCAGACCCCCTCACCTCTCACTTTTTGGTCCTTTGTGGTCTCCCTGCCCCTTGTCACTACCCTCTATCCATCCAGAGCCAGAAAGCTACAGCCCATGGGCCAAATCCAGCCTGCCGCCTCTTTTTATACTGCCCTCGAACTAAGAATGGCTTTTAAATTTTTAAATGGTTGAGAGCAAATCAAAAGAATACCTTTCGTGACATGTAAAATGACAAGAAATCCAAAGTTCAGCACCCATAAATAAAGTTTCATTTGCACACAGACTTACCCACACGTTCATATGACAGCTTTTGTGCTATGACAGCAGAGCTGAATTCTTTTTTTTCTAAAATTCAGTTTTATTGAAATATATTCACATACCATACAATCAATCATCCATGGTATACAATCAACTTTTCACAGTACCATCATATAGTTGTACATTCATCACCACAATCTATTTCTGAACATTTTCCTTACATCAGAAAGAATCAGAATAAGAATAAAAAATAAAAGTAAAAAAAGAACACCCAAACTATCCCCCCATCCCACCCTATTTATCATTTAGTTTTTGTCCCCATTTTTCTACCCACCCATCCACACACTAGACAAAGGGAGTGTCATCTATAAGGTTTTCACAATCACACTGTTCACCCCTTGTAATCTACATTGTTGTACAATCGTCTTCAGGAGTCCAGACTACTGGGTTGGAGTTTGGTAGATTCAGGTATTTACTTCTAGCTATTCCAATACATTAAAACCTAAGAGGTGTTATCTATATAGTGCATAAGAATGTCCACCAGAGTGACCTCTCGACTCCACGTGAAATCTCTCAGCCACTGAAAGTATTGTAAGCTCTTACAGCAGTCAACTCTATTCCAGAGCTGAATTCTTGCAAGAAACCAAATGACCCATAAATCTCAAAATATTGACTATCTATCTGGGCCTCTACAGAAACAGTTTTCTGACCCCTAATCTACAGCCCAGCTCACCAGAGCCTTCTGTTTCCTCCCAGGGACAGATTACAGAGGAGGCAGGTAGACCTGGGATAGTTGAGACCGGGAAGCTGTCCATTTATTTTGTGAAATGGCGCCATCGCCCCCTGGTGGCCATGTCCTCTAACTGTGGCTTTGATTCGTTCAAACCTTTCAGAACTTTCAAGTGGGACAGTCTTCTACCACATCCGGAGAAGTGAACCAGGTATAGTTCTATGTCGCTCTGGTGGAAGGTCTACAGGAACCCCTCTTCTAGCCCAATGGTTTTTTCAAACTCTAAGGGGGATGTAAAAATTTATAATTCAGCATCTGGGATGGATCCTGAGTCTTCATTTCTAAGAGGCTCCTGTTGATGTGATATTGCTGGTTCATGGACCACACTTTGAGTAATGAGGTTCTGCTTTTTCTGCAGAAAGGGGATCAGTAAATATTCTATAATTATTCCAGCCTTCGCAGGTTGTACGGTCTCTATCAAGATCACTCAATTCTGCTGTTGTAGCGTGAAAGCAGTCATAGACGATTTGTAAATGGTGTTCCAACAAAACTTTATTTATGGATGCTAAAATTTGAATTTCCTATTGTTTTCATGTGTCATGAATATTGTTCTTTTGAAATTTTTCCACCATTTAAAAACGTAAATCCATTCATAGCTCACTGCAGGCCCTACAAAAAAAAGGCTTTGGGCTGGATTTGGCCCTCAGGCTGTAGTTTGCAGAACCCTGGTCTAGACATCGTCATTCTAGACAATGTGGTGTGTGGTTAAGATGTGGGGCTTTCCTGAGGAACTGGAGAAAAATGCAGAAATGTTGGATGTCCCCCCCTGGGGAATTACTGATATTCTCACAAACATTGAGGCCTACTAATTTAGTAGGCCGAGCCCTCAGTCTTGGGGCTTGCCCTTATGAAGCTTGTTACTGCAAAGGAGAGGCTAAGCCTACTTATATTTGTGCCTAAGAGTCTCTACCAGAGAACCTCTTTGTTGCTCAGATGTGGTGTCTCTCTCTCTCTAGCTAAGCCAACTCAGCAGGTGAACTCACTGCCGTCCCCTCTACAAGGGACATTAATCCCAGGGGTGTAAATACCCCTGGCAACGTGGGATATGACTCCCACAGATGAGTGTGGACCCAGCATCGTGGGACTGAGAAAGTCTTCTTGACCAAAAAGGGGGAGAGAAATGAAACAAAATAAAGGTTCAGTGGCTGAGAGATTTCAAACGGAGTTGAGGGTCACTCTGGAGGGTATTGTTATGTGCTACATGGATATCCAGTTTTAGTTTTTAGTGTGTTAGAATGGCTAGAGGGAAATACCTGAAGCTGTCAAACTGCAACCCAGTGGCCTTGATTCTTGAAGATGACTGTATAACTATGTAGCTTACACTGTGTGACTGTGTGATTGTGAAAACTTTGTGGCTCACACTCCATTTATCCAAGGTATGGACAGACGAGTAGAAAAATGGTGACAAAAATTAAATGAAAAATAGGGTGGGATGGGGGGATGGAATGTTCTGGGTGTTTTTTTGTTTTGTTTTATTTATTTTTTGTAATAAGTAAAATTGATAGTGGTGATGAATGCACAGCTATATAATGGTATGTGAACAATTGATTATAGACTGTGGATGACTGTAGGGCATGTAATTATATCTCAATAAAACTGTATTAAACAAACAAACAAATAAAACAAAACAACAACAAAAGGTCTGGGGCTCTGAGCCAGGTCCTCTGTTTGAAACTTTGCTAGGACTTATTAATAACTTCCCTTTTGAAGCTTTATCTTCCTTACCTGTAACAAAAGGGGATTATATTGTCTACTTTGTAGGGTTGTTTGAAATTTAATGAGATATTAGAGACAGTTGATTACAGGTTATCAGGAGCCCAGGGGCGAGGGGAGTGGGGCGTTCCTGCTTAATGGGTGCAGAGTTTCTTTTTGAGGTGATGAAGAAGTTTGGGTAACGGATATTGGTGATGATAGCACAATATTGTGACTATAATTAATACCACTGAATTGTATGCTTGAAAGTGGATAAAGGGGGAAATTTTAGGTTGTATATACATTACCAGAATAAAATTAATTAAAAAATCCCATAGAACTGTACAACACAAAGAATGAAACTTGATGTGAACTGTGGACTATAGTTACTAACATAATAACAGTAATATTGGCTAGTCAGTTGTAACAAAGTAACCACATAGATGGAAAGTGCTAATAATAAAGAAAACTGGGTATGTAGGGGGTATGGGAACTTGGTACTTTCTGCATGAGTTTTCTGTAAGCTTACTACTGCTTTAATTAAAAAAAGAAGATAAAAATAAAATGGGAAAATTTCAGTTGCATAAGTGTTACTACAATAAAAATTGTAAAGGCTCTAGTGAGATAACATATACAAAGGGCTTAGCTTCCTTCCAGGCACATGGTAAATTTCAGCTGTCACCATCACTGTTGTCATCGTGTTGATACTCAGCAAAATGAATCGAGGCAGGTTAAATCCCCCATCTTTTCCCCATTTGTAGCCCAGGACACATGAATGTGAGCGGATGTAGCTGAGCGTGGCCTTTGCATGACGCTGTGAACGTCCTCACTCCCTCCTAAACTAACTTCCTGTGCGTTGCCGGCCATGCCGCTGGCTGCTGATCACGTCCGTACAATCGTGTTAGGTTCAGAGTCAGGTGTCGACTGTGGGGGACACAGAGACGTTGGATCTGGTTCTCCAGTTGTGGTCCATGGACTCCCTGCATCAAAGCCTCCAGGAGACCTCATTAGAAGACAGAGTCCAAGGGCCCCACACCAGACCCAGGGAAGGAGAATCCAAGAGAACCAAGTTCCAGAGTCTTTCATGACCCGAGGGGAGGCTGTGGGAGGTCTGGTAATGACAGCGATAGGAACCCAAAGCCGCAAGAGGAGGCCTCCAAAGCAATAGCGAGTGAGCTGCTCTTAGCAGATGCTTTTGAGTCCCTTCCCAGCTCCCCTTGGAAGCTTGGTGAGGTAACTGGTGAATATGTAACCTTCACATATCTTTATCAATATTAGAATGAGAGTAGCCATATAGCCATATATCCCAATGGACTAGTAGTATATACATAGCAATCCTTTAAGCCTGATGCCCCCAGAGAGGGGTAATTTGAAGTCTGCACTGTTACTCTGATCCTCGTGGGGATGATAAATCATGGGCTCCCATAACCACTCCTTCCTTCCTTGTTGCATTGTACTGTAACGATTTATTTAGGTTCTGCTATTCCCCATTAGACTCAACTCCTTTAGGGTAGGGACAGGTGGCATCTCCATGTCCCTAGCAGCCAACAGTGGCCCTGGGATGTGGTAGGTATCTGTCATGGGTGAAAGACATGTTCAAGTGAATATGACCCTGTTCTGGTTTGCTAATGCTGCCATTATGCAAAATACCAGAAATGGATTGGCTTTTATAAAGGGGGTTTATTTGGTTACAAAGTTACAGTTTTAAGGCCATAAAAGTGTCCAAGCTAAGGCATCAGCAATAGGGTACCTTCACAGAAGAATGGCCAATGGCTCATAGCTGGCATCTTTTTCCTTTGCTCCCAGGTTGTGTTTCAAAATGGCTTTCTCCCAGGATGTTTCTCTCTAGGCATCTGGGGATATTCTCTTAGTTTCTTGCAGGCAAACTCTGGAGTAGCAAAAGTCTACTTTCAACAGCTGTCTTCAAAATGTCTCTCTTGGCTGCAGCGAACATCAGGGGTTCATGACTCCAAGCATCTCTGAGCTAAGTCAGCTAGTGTCTGGGTCTGTGCCAGCATTTTTAAAGGACTCTAATGATTAAATCAAGACCCATGCTGAATGGGCAGGGCTGCACTTCCATGGAAATGATCTAATCAGAGTTGTCACCTACAGTTGGGTGGGTCACATCTCCATGGAAACAACTTAATCCAATATTCCAACCTAATCAACACTAATATGTCTGCCCCCACAAGATTGCATTGAAGAACATGGAGTTTTGGGGGACATAACACATCCAAACCAACACAGACCCTATGTTGAAATAATGTCTTTGGAGATGTGATTAATTGAGATGAAACCAAATTGGAGCAGGATGAGTCCTAAATCCAACACCACTGGTGTCCTTATAGGAAGAGGAAATTTGGACACAAGGACAGACAGGGGAGAAGGCTACGTGGTGAAAAGGGGGCAGAAATTGGGGTGACATGCCTATAAGCCAAGGAAGGCCAAAGATGGTGGCAAGCAAACACTGGAAGAGGGAAGGAAGGAGCCCGGCCCCACTGAGACCTTGGTGTTGTACTTCTGGCCTCCAGAATGGTGAGAGAATAAATTTCTGTTGTTTGAAGCCACCCAGTTTGTGGTGTTTTGTTACCACAGCCCCAGGGAATAAGGCAGCACCCAGTGACTTTCCTGGTCTAGGACCGAGAGGAAGCCACTCTGCTGAAGAGCTTCCCCAGGGCCATCTTCATATCCTCGTTCCTTAGGCTATAGATAAAGGGGTTCAGCATGGGGATGACCACCCCACACATCAGGGCAGCTGCTTTGTCTTTCTGAGAAGAGGTGGGAGATGCGGGCTGCAAGTACACGGCAAAGATGGTCCCGTAGAAGAGTGACACCACGGTGAGGTGTGAGCCACAAGTGGAGAAGGCTTTCCACTTCCCCCGAACAGAGGGAATCTTCAAGATAGCCCAGAAAATGCAGACATAAGAGAGGAGGATGCATGACAGTGGGCTGATACCCAGGACGACACTAAAAGCAAAGATGACCAACTCGTTGATGTGCGTGTCTGAGCAGGAGATTTTCAGCAGGGGCATGAGGTCACAGAAGAAGTGGGGGATTTCAGAGCCAGCTCCGAAGGTGAGTTGAGCCATGAGACAGGTGTGTACCAGCGACTGGAGGTTGGTGACCACCCACGGCCCCACCACCAGCAGCCCACACACACGGGGGCTCATGATGACCGAGTAGCGCAGTGGGTGGACAATGGCCATGAACCGGTCAATGGCCATCATGGCAAGGAGGAAGCTGTCCATGGTGCCAAACAGGTGGAAGGCGTACATCTGGGCAAGGCAGCCCGCAAAGGGGATGGCTCTGTTCTGGGTCTGGATGTTGACCAGCATTTTGGGGACGGTGGTGGAGGAGAGGAAGATGTCAATGAGGGACAGGTTGGAGAGGAAGAAGTACATGGGCATGTGAAGGTGGGAGTCTGTGATATTGGCCAGGATGATGAGAAGGTTCCCAAAGACGGTGACCAGGTACATGGACAGGAAGAGACCAAACAGGAATGTGTGATGCTCTGGCTTTTCTGAGAGCCCCAGGAGGAGGAATTCCAAGACTGCTGTTTGGTTTTCTGGTTCCATGTCCAACCGTGTCTACTGGGAAAAATGAGAATAAAATGAAGGAGGTGTTAGAGATGAGATTCTGGTACGAGTTTTCCACTGAGCCCTGCAGGGTTTTGTGAAAATACATGGAATCCTTTTTCTTAAGCCTTCTTCATTGGGTGTCTTTCCCCCAAACCAAGCCATCCATGCCTGAGAGAGTATCTCAAAGACCCAACTTAGTTGTTTATAGCTAACCTGGATGTGGTTTATAAACACTGTTGTTCCACTTTGGTGGAGAAAAGCTTCACAGAAAACCAAATCAAGCCTGATATGGTAAATGAGAACTTGGTCATCTATTTTTTTCCCCTTCCCTCTTTCCATTTTAACTTCCCTCTTTTCTTTCCTCCCTCCCTCCCTCCCTTTCATCCTTCCATCAATATCATACAATTTTAGCATCAATTTTGTGTTAAGGACTAGGGATATAGAGATGATAAACACTCTATCTCTGCTTTCAGTGAATCCCCAATTTATCGGAGGCACCTCATGGTCATTGTCGGAGACACCCTCTGGCTCGTAATTGCAACCGGTATTGAAAAAGCATTTTTCAATTTGCACGGGAACATAAGTGTGATACAAACACACTTCTCACATTTTAGTTTATGTTACTTATGTGAATTTATTCACCAAGCTTTGATGAGGACATTGACTTCTGAGTATGGACCCATTGATGGGGAATCAGCATTGGCTTTCCTGCCTGGGTCATATGCACAAATCACGAGTTCCAGTTTGTTTTATTAATGTGGAACAAAAATTAAGACTCTTTGCAAAACAATCTGGGCACAGGGTCCTCTTACAATTTTACACCCAAATTGTTTTCAATTTTCTTGCTCACATATGACAGCAATTTTTTTGCAGGGATTCCTCTCTATTAAGTCTTTCCAAAGAATTCAAGTTGGATTTCATAAAACCATATTTGTCCCCCTCCCTCCACCCATCCCTTCCTTCCTTCCTTCCTTCCTTCCTTCCTTCCTTCCTTCCTTCCTTCCTTCCTTCCTTCTTCCCTCTCTCCTTCCTTCCCTCCCTCCCTCCTTCTTTCTCCTCCACCTTCTCCACCTCCTTCTTTCTCTCCCCCCCGCCCCTTGCTGTCTCTTGCAGTTCCTTAGTTTGCATATTACTCGATTAAATGATATAAATTGCAGCAGCTACTACAACCAGCATGATATCACAATCAGGCTTGGGATCACTTAAAATGACTCAACTCCACCGGTAAGAGCAGAGATGATTGGGCGAGCTAGCGAGAAACCTGCTGGCTGAATGTTCAGCAGGCTGTGGAGGGCAGTCGATACATTTTCAGAGGAAATGGAGATCAGGGATGAAACCAACAAGTTGGTTAGGTGGAGGATTTAAATAGAGCTTTTATGGTAAAAACATGAAAATCTGGAGCTTTATAGCTAATGGCATTTTGGAAGCATATTTTGCCACCAGCAGTGCCTTGCAGGAAAACATTTTAATGTTCTAGACAAGCCATCGATGTCAATTGAAACAGTTAAACAGTAAAAGATACATTGTTATATTATACCAAACAGTTGTTTAAAAAGGCTTGTTCAAAATAAAAATCTGATTTTTCTGTAAATTTACAACTACTCTAATTTTAAAAAAAGAGTGTGTGTGTGTGTGTGTGTGTGGAATCTGAGACACAGCCCAGACTGTTTAAACACAAGTTGTTTCCATAAACATGACAAAAATGTGCTTAAATGCCTACTTGGTGGAAAGCAGAGTCTGCTATATTCTTATTTCTGCAGTTGATATGATGACAAGAAAAGCAAGCTTATAAAATAACATTCTGATATGAACTACTAGAAAAAATTGCAACTCAACGTGATGTAGACTTAAGAGCGAGGTTCAAAGAAATACAAGCCCTTAGGCAGGTTCTGATAATATTCTCATTTACCCATTTTAAAGCTAATTTGTTGACTGTGGTTTTATTTCTCCATCTATTTAAAAATAAATCTTTAGTTTATCCTAAGCCATTTGGAATCAGGGGCTGCTGTTGGACTTTTCTCTGCATTTGATACGGCACTTTGGGACTTAGGGACCACTTGGAGTCAAAAGCTTTTTATTGCATTCATATAAAACCAACGAAAGCCTAGCTGCATTTGCCCTTCTAAGTGTGTGTATTCAGTCTCCATTTCACTTAATGAGCATTTATGAAGAACTTACAGGTGCCAGACACTATCAATTTCTTTTTTTTTTAACTTTTGATTTGAAATAATTTCAAACTTACAGGACAGTGACAAAAATAGTGCAAATCCCACACGGAGAACTCCAACATATCCTGCCACCAACATCCAAATCAACAAATTTTAGCATTTTGCCATCTTTACCATATTATTCTTTCATCCGTCTATCATCTATCTATCTATCTATCTATCTATCTATCTATCTATCTATCTATCTATCTAAACATCTATCATCTGTATCTATTTTATCTACCTACCTACCCACCTGCCATCTTTCTACATCTCACTATCATCTATTTCTCTATCCATCCTCCATCCATCCATCCATCCATCCAACCATTTTCTGAACATTTGGAGTAGGTTGAAAGCATCACACTCCTACTATTAATTTCTTGCATGATAAATAGATGGTAGAGAAAGAAAGGAACACCATGGCTCAACACACCAAATCTTCATAAAACCTTCGTTTTATCTCTTTCCAGCTAAGAGAGGACTTTTCTTTGCTTAGCTCATTTCTTACCTGGCTTGCTCCCCATCTTTAAGACCAATGGCTGACACGAACATCCAGAGAAATTTAATGACATTATCTGTAATGTGTTGAGCCGCTTGGGAGTCCATTTCTTTATGTATCATTCTCATTAGACGGGGTATGAGAGATTCCAGGGGCACCTGGCTATATTTTAACTTTCTTGTACTCCATCGCCCAAATGTGCAACTTACCCTCATTTATGGGTAAGGCATTTCAAAGCTCAACTTTGTGCTGTTAACATTTGATTGCAAGTATTTAATATTCTTACCTCCCTGTCTTCTACAGAACTCTGGTCTCCAGAAAGATTTCGGGGGGTGAGGGGTGGAGTGGGAAGAAAATGGGAGGAGGAAGGAGAACCTATGGACAGATCTGTGTAAGAAAGGATAGGGGTGACCCTAAGGTGTTGCGCGTATGGGGAAGAGATTTGAATGGCTGCTGTGAGGAATTGGACACTCAGAGGCAGGAGAGGGGGTGGAAAGGGGGCTTTTAGGAAGATTCACAATATAATCTCCTTCTTGGTAACCTCAGAATGCCTTCATCAAAGCCCCATTATACTTTGCAAGGCATTTTAGAGCTGGATTTGAGATTTTTGAAACATGACACTTGGTTTCCCTGGGCTGCACATACTACTGTGGTTTCCTTTCTGGCAACAAATTTGCAACAGCTCTCAGTTGTTGCCAAGAAGTCTTCCAGTTGCTTCAAAGCAAGGTTCCTAACCTTGAATGTGAAGCTGAGTCACCTGGAAGACTCTTTAAAACACAGATAGCGGGGCTCCACCTCCAGTGCCTCAAGATGGTTGGGGTGGGGTCTGAGAATCTGCATTTCCTGAAAGCTCTCAGGGGATGTTGATACATTGGTCTGGGGACCCATGCTTGGGGAACCCCTGCAGTGCAGAAACCTGCTTTTCAGTATCTCTTCCATTTTCTCAGGTGTCCTTTAACCATAGACCCTCCACCCTACCCTGCCTCAGGGTTTGTCTGTATACCCCACTGAGGCTACTGTGGCCAGAGATCCCACTTTGTTCACCTGGGCTAGAATTGGTCTCAGATCTTTCCTGCCCCCTTCCAGCAAAGAAGCTCCTCTCCCTCAGTCACTCCAGCTCACTCTCCATCCCAATCCCTCACGAGCTCACCAGGATGGTATCACCAAGACTCCTTCTCCACTGGCCACCAGAGGATGCTGAAGTCAGCCACTAAGCCCCAGGAAGGGCATGTGGAGACCACCTACCCATGATGGCTGGCTGGCTGAAGAAATCTGATGTCAAGAGTCCCCCAAACAAGCCTGGGGCAGGTGAGTAGGGTACCAGGGATACAGCAAGATATTTGCAGCTTGGGGGCTCTTGGGGACTCCATTCCCAGGACTCCTTGTTAGTGAAGAGGGTGCTAATTATTTCATTTCTCCTTTTGCCCCTTGTGACCTGTTCTCTGGGGTGTGTGTGATTTGGGATGGTGGGATGGGTGAGAAGATGGAGTTTTCACTAGGGACTCATTCTCTCCAGGAAATCCCTGCATCCCCCCAACATGCTTCCCCTCCCAGCTCAGGGTGAGCCTCATGGCAATTCCTGGGCAGGTGGTCTTGTGGTCCAAATTCTAAGTAGGGCATCCAGAAGCCTGAATCTGCGATGTCCATTAATTCCACCATGATGACAACTCCAGGAGAGCAGGGGATATATACTGTTCTACTCACCTAGGGAAGCCCCTGGCAAGTAATAAACCATCAATAAGAACACACTGAAGGGAGGCGGGGCAAGATGGCAGACTGGTGAGCTGTATGTTTTAGTTACTCCTCCAGGAAAGTAGGTAGAAAGCCAGGAACTGCGTGGACTGGACACCACAGAGCAATCTGACTTTGGGCATACTTCATACAACACTCATGGAACTGCTGAGATCAGCGAAATCTGTAAGTTTTTGCGGCCAGGGGACCCGCGCCCCTCCCTGCCAGGCTCAGTCCCGGGGGAGGAGGGGCTGTCAGCTCCGGGAAGGAGAAGGGAGAACTGCAGTGGCAGCCCTTATCAGAAACTCATTCTACTGATTCAAACTCCAACCATAGATAGACTGAGACCAGACACCAGAGAATCTGAGAGCAGCCAGCCCAGCAGAGAGGAGACAGGCATTGAAAAAAAACAACACGAAAAACTCCAAAATAAAAGCGGAGGATTTTTGGAGTTCTGGTGAACATAGAAGGGGGAAGGGCAGAGCTCAGGCCTGAGCCCAGGCCCTGAGGCGCATATGCAAATCCCGAAGAAAAGCTGATCTCTCTGCCCTGTGGACCTTTCCTTAATGGCCCTGGTTGCTTTGTCTCTTAGCATTTCAATAACCCATTAGATCTCTGAGGAGGGCCCCCCTTTTTTTTTTTTTTTTTTAATCCTTTTTTCTTTTTCTAAAACATTTACTCTAAGAAGCCCAATACAGAAAGCTTCAAAGACTTGCTATTTGGGCAGGTCAAGTCAAGAGCAGAACTAGGAGAGCTCTGAGACAAAACGCAATAATCCAGTGGCTGAGAAAATTCACTAAACACCACAACTTCCCAAGAAAAGGGGGGTGTCTGCTCACAGCCATCATCCTGGTGGACAGGAAACACTCCTGCCCATCGCCAGCCCCATAGCCCAGAACTGCCCCAGACAACACAGTGTGACGGAAGTGCTTCAAATAACAGGCACACACCACAAAACTGGGCGTGGACATTAGCCTTCCCTGCAACCTCAGCTGATTGTCCCAGAGTTGGGAAGGTAGAGCAGTGTGAATTAACAAAGCCCCATTCAGCCATCATTTCAGCAGACTGGGAGCCTCCCTACACAGCCCAGCAGCCCAGAACTGCCCTGGGGGGACGGCACTCACCTGTGACATAGCACAGTCATCCCTCAACAGAGGACCCAGGGTGCACGGCCTGGAAGAGGGGCCCACCTGCAAGTCTCAGGAGCCATACGCCAATACCAAGAACTTGTGGGTCAGTGGCAGAGACAAACTGTGGCAGGACTGAACTGAAGGATTAGACTATTGCAGCAGCTTTAAAACTCTAGGATCACCAGGGAGATTTGATTGTTAGAGCCACCCCCCCCTCCCTGACTGCCCAGAAACACGCCCCATACACAGGGCAGGCAACACCAACTACACACGCAAGCTTGGTACACCAATTGGACCCCACAAGACTCACTCCCCCACTCACCAAAAAGGCTAAGCAGGGGAGAACTGGCTGTGGAGAACAGGTGGCTCGTGGACGCCACCTGCTGGTTAGTTAGAGAAAGTGTACTCCACGAAGCTGTAGATCTGATAAATTAGAGATAAGGACTTCAATTGGTCTACAAATCCTAAAAGAACCCTATCAAGTTCAGCAAATGCCACGAGGCCAAAAACAACAGAAAATTATAAAGCTTATGAAAAAACCAGATGATATGGATAACCCAAGCCCAAGCACCCAAATCAAAAGACCAGAAGAGACACAGCACCTAGAGCAGCTACTCAAAGAACTAAAGATGAACAATGAGACCATAGTACGGGAGATAAAGGAAATCAAGAAGACCCTAGAAGAGCATAAAGAAGACATTGCAAGACTAAATAAAAAAATGGATGATCTTATGGAAATTAAAGAAACTGTTGACCAAATTAAAAAGATTCTGGACACTCATAGTACAAGACTAGAGGAAGTTGAACAATGAATCAGTGACCTGGAAGATGACAGAATGGAAAATGAAAGCATAAAAGAAAGAATGGGGAAAAAAAATTGAAAAAACTCGAAATGGACCTCAGGGATATGATAGATAATATGAAACGTCCGAATATAAGACTCATTGGTGTCCCAGAAGGGGAAGAAAAGGGTAAAGGTCTAGGAAGAGTATTCAAAGAAATTGTTGGGGAAAACTTCCCAAATCTTCTAAACAACATAAACACACAAATCATAAATGCTCAGCGAACTCCAAATAGAATAAATCCAAATAAACCCACTCCGAGACTTATAGTGATCACACTATCAAACACAGAAGAGAAAGAGCAAGTTCTGAAAGCAGCAAGAGTAAAGCAATTCACCACATACAAAGGAAACAGCATAAGACTAAGTAGTGACTACTCAGCAGCCACCATGGAGGCGAGAAGGCAGTGGCACGATATATTTAAAATTCTGAGTGAGAAAAATTTCCAACCAAGAATACTTTATCCAGCAAAGCTCTCCTTCAAATTTGAGGGAGAGCTTAAATTTTTCACAGACAAACAAATGCTGAGAGAATTTGCTAACAAGAGACCTGCCCTACTGGGGATACTCAAGGGAGCCCTACAGACAGAGAAACAAAGAAAGGACAGAGAGGCTTGGAGAAAGGTTCAGTACTAAAGAGATTCGGTATGGGTACAATAAAGGATATTAATAGACAGAGGGGAAAAATATGACAAACATAAACCAAAGGGTAAGATGGCTGATTCAAGAAATGCCTTCACGGTTATAACGTTGAATGTAAATGGATTAAACTCCCCAATTAAAAGATATAGATTCGCAGAATGGATCAAAAAAAATGAACCATCAATATGGTGCATACAAGAGACTCATCTTAGACACAGGGACACAAAGAAACTGAAAGTGAAAGGATGGAAAAAAATATTTCATGCAAGCTACAGCCAAAAGAAAGCAGGTGTAGCAATATTAATCTCAGATAAAATAGACTTCAAATGCAGGGATGTTTTGAGAGACAAAGAAGGCCACTACGTACTAATAAAAGGGGCAATTCAGCAAGAAGAAATAACAATCGTAAATGTCTATGCACCCAACCAAGGTGCCACAAAATACATGAGAGAAAAACTGGCAAAACTAAAGGAAGCAATTGATGTTTCCACAATAATTGTGGGAGACTTCAACACATCACTCTCTCCTATAGATAGATCAACCAGACAGAAGACCAATAAGGAAATTGAAAACCTAAACAATCTGATAAATGAATTAGATTTAACAGACATATACAGGACATTACATCCCAAATCACCAGGATACACATACTTTTCTAGTGCTCATGGAACTTTCTCCAGAATAGATCATATGCTGGGACATAAAACAAGCCTCAATAAATTTAAAAAGATTGAAATTATTCAAAGCACACTCTCTGACCACAATGGAATACAATTAGAAGTCAATAACCATCAGAGACTTAGAAAATTCACAAATACCTGGAGGTTAAACAACACACTCCTAAACAATCAGTGGGTTAAAGAAGAAATAGCAAGAGAAATTGCTAAATATATAGAGACGAATGAAAATGAGAACACAACATACCAAAACCTATGGGATGCAGCAAAAGCAGTGCTAAGGGGGAAATTTATAGCACTAAACGCATATATTAAAAAGGAAGAAAGAGCCAAAATCAAAGAACTAATGGATCAACTGAAGAAGCTAGAAAATGAACAGCAAACCAATCCTAAACCAAGGAGAAGAAAAGAAATAACAAGGATTAAAGCAGAAATAAATGACATAGAGAACAAAAAAACAATAGAGAGGATAAATATCACCAAAAGTTGGTTCTTTGAGAAGATCAACAAGATTGACAAGCCCCTAGCTAGACTGACAAAATCAAAAAGAGAGAAGACCCATATAAACAAAATAATGAATGAAAAAGGTGACATAACTGCAGATCCTGAAGAAATTAAAAAAAATTATAAGAGGATACTATGAACAACTGTATGGCAACAAACTGGATAATGTAGAGGAAATGGACAATTTCCTGGAAACATATGAACAACCTAGACTGACCAGAGAAGAAATAGAAGACCTCAACCAACCCATCACAAGCAAAGAGATCCAATCAGTCATCAAAAATCTTCCCACAAATAAATGCCCAGGGCCAGATGGCTTCACAGGGGAATTCTACCACACTTTCCAGAAAGAACTGACACCAATCTTACTCAAACTCTTTCAAAACATTGAAGAAAATGGAACACTACCTAACTCATTTTATGAAGCTAACATCAATCTAATACCAAAACCAGGCAAAGATGCTACAAAAAAGGAAAACTACCAGCCAATCTCCCTAATGAATATAGATGCAAAAATCCTCAACAAAATACTTGCAAATCGAATCCAAAGACACATTGAAAAGATCATACACCATGACCAAGTGGGGTTTATTCCAGGCATGCAAGGATGGTTCAACATAAGAAAATCAATCAATGTATTACAACACATTAACAAGTCAAAAGGGAAAAATCAATTGATCATCTCAATAGATGCTGAAAAAGCATTTGACAAAATCCAACATCCGTTTTTGATAAAAACACTTCAAAAGGTAGGAATTGAAGGAAACTTCCTCAACATGATAAAGAGCATATATGAAAAACCCACAGCCAGCATAGTACTCAATGGTGAGAGACTGAAAGCCTTCCCTCTAAGATCAGGAACAAGACAAGGATGCCCGCTATCACCACTGTTATTCAACATTGTGCTGGAAGTGCTAGCCAGGGCAATCCGGCAAGACAAAGAAATAAAAGGCATCCAAATTGGAAAAGAAGAAGTAAAACTGTCATTGTTTGCAGATGATATGATCTTATATCTAGAAAACCCTGAGAAATCGACGATACAGCTACTAGAGCTAATAAACAAATTTAGCAAAGTAGCGGGATACAAGGTTAATACACATAAGTCAGTAATGTTTCTATATGCTAGAAATGAACAAACTGAAGAGACACTCAAGAAAAAGATACCATTTTCAATAGCAACTAAAAAAATCAAGTACCTAGGAATAAACTTAACCAAAGATGTAAAAGACCTATACAAAGAAAACTACATAACTCTACTAAAAGAAATAGAAGTGGACCTTAAAAGATGGAAAAATATTCCATGTTCATGGATAGGAAGACTAAATGTCATTAAGATGTCAATTCTACCCAAACTCATCTACAGATTCAATGCAATCCCAATCAAAATTCCAACAACCTACTTTGCAGACCTGGAAAAGCTAGTTATCAAATTTATTTGGAAAGGGAAGATGCCTCGAATTGCTAAAGACACTCTAAAAAAGAAAAACGAAGTGGGAGGACTTACACTCCCTGACTTTGAAGCTTATTATAAAGCCACAGTTGCCAAAACAGCATGGTACTGGCACAAAGATAGACATATAGATCAATGGAATCGAATTGAGAATTCGGAGACAGACCCTCAGATCTATGGCCGACTGATCTTTGATAAGGCCCCCAAAGTCACTGAACTGAGTCATAATGGTCTTTTCAACAAATGGGGCTGGGAGAGTTGGATATCCATATCCAAAAGAATGAAAGAGGACCCCTACCTCACCCCCTACACAAAAATTAACTCAAAATGGACCAAAGATCTCAATATAAAAGAAAGTACCATAAAACTCCTAGAAGATAATGTAGGAAAACATCTTCAAGACCTTGTATTAGGCGGCCACTTCCTAGACTTTACACCCAAAGCACAAGCAACAAAAGAGAAAATGGATAAATGGGAACTCCTCAAGCTTAGAAGTTTCTGCACCTCAAAGGAATTTCTCAAAAAGGTAAAGAGGCAGCCAACTCAATGGGAAAAAATTTTTGGAAACCATGTATCTGACAAAAGACTGATATCTTGCATATATAAAGAAATCCTACAACTCAATGACAATAGTACAGACGGCCCAATTATAAAATGGGCAAAAGATATGAAAATACAGTTCTCTGAAGAGGAAATACAAATGGCCAAGAAACACATGAAAAAATGTTCAGCTTCACTAGCTATTAGAGAGATGCAAATTAAGACCACAATGAGATACCATCTAACACCGGTTAGAATGGCTGCCATTAAACAAACAGGAAACTACAAATGCTGGAGGGGATGTGGAGAAATTGGAACTCTTATTCACTGTTGGTGGGACTGTATAATGGTTCAGCCACTCTGGAAGTCAGTCTGGCAGTTCCTTAGAAAACTAGATATAGAGTTACCATTCGATCCAGCGATTGCACTTCTCGGTATATACCCGGAAGATCGGAGAGCAGTGACACGAACAGATATCTGCACGCCAATGTTCATAGCAGCATTATTCACAATTGCCAAGAGATGGAAACAACCCAAATGTCCTTCAACAGATGAGTGGATAAATAAAATGTGGTATATACACACGATGGAATACTACACGGCAGTAAGAAGGAACGATCTCGTGAAACATATGACAACATGGATGAACCTTGAGGACATAATGCTAAGCGAAATAAGCCAGGCACAAAAAGAGAAATATTATATGCTACCACTAATGTGAACTTTGAAAAATGTAAAACAAATGGCTTATAATGTAGAATGTAGGGGAACTAGCAATAGAGAGCAATTAAGGAAGGGGGAACAATAATCCAAGAAGAACAGATAAGCTATTTAACGTTCTGGGGATGCCCAGGAATGACTATGGTCTGTTAATTTCTGATGGATATAGTAGGAGCAAGTTCACAGAAATGTTGCTATATTAGGTAACTTTCTTGGGGTAAAGTAGGAACATGTTGGAAGTTAAGCAGTTATCTTAGGTTAGTTGTCTTTTTCTTACTCCCTTGGTATGGTCTCTTTGAAATGTTCTTTTATTGTATGTTTGTTTTCTTTTTAACTTTTTTTTCATACAGTTGATTTAAAAAAGAAGGGAAAGTTAAAAAAAAAAACACAAGGAAAAAAAAAGATGTAGTGCCCCCTTGAGGAGCCTGTGGAGAATGCAGGGGTATTCGCCTACCCCACCTCCATGGTTGCTAACATGACCAGAGACATAGGGGACTGGTGGTTTGACGGGTTGGGCCCTCTACCACAGGTTTTACCCTTGGGAAGATGGTTGCTGCAAAGGAGAGGCTAGGCCTCCCTATGGTTGTGCCTAAGAGCCTCCTCCCGAATGCCTCTTTGTTGCTCAGATGTGGCCCTCTCTCTCTAGCTAAGCCAACTTAAAAGGTGAAATCACTGCCCTCCCCCCTACGTGGGATCAGACACCCAGGGGAGTGAATCTCCCTGGCAACGTGGAATATGACTCCCAGGGAGGAATGTAGACCTGGCATCGTGGGACGGAGAACATCTTCTTGACCAAAAGGGGGATGTGAAAGGAAATGAAATAAGCTTCAGTGGCAGAGAGACTCCAAAACGAGCCGAGAGATCACTCTGGTGGGCACTCTTATGCACACTTTAGACAACCTTTTTTAGGTTCTAAAGAATTGGGGTAGCTGGTGGTGGATATCTGAAACTATTAAACTACAACCCAGAACCCATGAATCTCGAAGACAGTTGTATAAAAATGTAGCTTATGAGGGGTGACAGTGGGATTGGGAATGCCATAAGGACCAAACTCCACTTTGTCTAGTTTATGGATGGATGTGTAGAAAAGTAGGGGAAGCAAACAAACAGAC
This sequence comes from Choloepus didactylus, assembly GCF_015220235.1. NCBI lineage: Eukaryota > Metazoa > Chordata > Mammalia > Pilosa > Megalonychidae > Choloepus > Choloepus didactylus. Next base: position 3,699,947 of record NC_051331.1, read on the forward strand.
AAAGGTACCCAGTGTTCTTTTTTACTTCAATTGCTCTTTTTCACTCTAATTATTATTCTTGTTATTTTTGTGTGTGTGCTAATGAAGGTGTCAGGGATTGATTTAGGTGATGAATGTACAACTATGTAATGGTACTGTAAACAATCGAAAGTACAATTTGTTTTGTATGACTGCGTGGTATTTGAATATATCTCAATAAAATGATGATTAAAAAAAAAAAAAAGAAGGGAAAGTTAAAAAAAAAAAAACACAAGGAAAAAAAAAGATGTAGTGCCCCCTTGAGGAGCCTGTGGAGAATGCAGGGGTATTCGCCTACCCCACCTCCATGGTTGCTAACATGACCAGAGACATAGGGGACTGGTGGTTTGATGGGTTGGGCCCTCTACCACAGGTTTTACCCTTGGGAAGATGGTTGCTGCAAAGGAGAGGCTAGGCCTCCCTATGGTTGTGCCTAAGAGCCTCCTCCCGAATGCCTCTTTGTTGCTCAGATGTGGCCCTCTCTCTCTAGCTAAGCCAACTTAAAAGGTGAAATCACTGCCCTCCCCCCTACGTGGGATCAGACACCCAGGGGAGTGAATCTCCCTGGCAACGTGGAATATGACTCCCGGGGAGGAATGTAGACCTGGCATCGTGGGACGGAGAACATCTTCTTGACCAAAAGGGGGATGTGAAAGGAAATGAAATAAGCTTCAGTGGCAGAGAGAATCCAAAAGGAGCCGAGAGGTCACTCTGGTGGGCACTCTTACGCACACTTTAGACAACCCTTCTTAGGTTCTAAAGAATTGGGGTAGCTGGTGGTGGATACCTGAAACTATCAAACTACAACCCAGAACCCATGAATCTCGAAGACAGTTGTATAAAAATGTAGCTTATGAGGGGTGACAAGGGGATTGGGAAAGCCATAAGGACCACACTCCACTTCGTCTAGTTTATGGATGGATGAGTAGAAAAATAGGGGAAGGAAACAAACAGACAAAGGTACCCAGTGTTCTTTTTTACTTCAATTGCTCTTTTTCACTCTAATTATTATTCTTGTTATTCTTGTGTGTGTGCTAATGAAGGTGTCAGGGATTGATTTGGGTGATGAATGTACAACTATGTAATGGTACTGTGAACAATCGAAAGTACGATTTGTTTTGTATGACTGCGTGGTATATGAATATATCTCAATAAAATGAAGATTAAAAAAAAAAAAAAGACATCATGCTGAGCAAAATAAGCCAGGCACAAAAAGAGAGATATTGTATGTTACCACTAATGTGAATTCTGTGAAAAATGTACAATGTTTTATACTGTAGAATGTAGGGGACCTAGAGATACCAATTAGTGGAGGGGGAATGATAATCTAATAAGAACAGATAAACTATGGAGGGTAATCTCAATGTTATGGGAATGCTCAGGAATGATTATGGTTTGTAAACTTTCTTGGATATAGTAAGATCATGTTGGAAGCAATAGAGTTATTTTAGGTTTTTTTTTTCTCTTATTCCTTTGTTTTCTTAGGGGTTGTTAATTTTCTTGGGGTATGGTAGGAACATGTTGGAAGCAATGTAGTTATTTTAGATTATTTGTTTTTCTTACTCCTCTGTTTGGACATGGTTTATTAATTTTCTTGGGGTATGGTAGGAACATATTGGAAACAAAGTAGTTATTTTAGGTTATTTGTTTTCCTTAATCCATTGCTTTGTTTGAAATGTTGTGGGGTTTTTTTGGTTGTTGTTTGCCTGTTTGTTTTTAATTTTTTGATAAACAAAGTTAAAAAATTGAAAAAAAATCAGTAGAAAAATGGGAGTAAAAACTAAATGACAAATAGGGTGGGATGGGGGGATGGTTTGGGTATTCTCTTTTCACTTTTATTTTTTATTTTTATTCTGATTCTTTCTGATGTAAGGAAAATGTTCAGAAATAGATTGTGGTGATGAACGCATAACTATATGATCATACTGTGAACAGTTGATTGTATACCGTGGATGACTGTGTGGTTTGTGAATATATTTCAATAAAACTGAATTAAAAAAAAAAAAAAAAAAAAAAAAGAACACACTGAAGGAATGAATTCATCAAACACTTCCTGATCACCTACCATAGCCCAGGTGCTGAGCTTGGTGCTGGAGTTTCAAACTACGTCTTCACTAAAATTGCATTCCTACCAGCCTTTCAGTCATACCAAGTCACCAACTATGGTGGGTTATGTACCCCAACAACAACGTGCACCTCATCTTCATCTGCATCCCTCTGGGTGTGAACCCATTCATAAATAGGACCTTTTGAAGATATTATTTTTGTTAAGGTGTGGCCAAACTGAATCAAGGTGGGCCTTAATTACTGGAGTCCTTTACAAGCAGAAGAAACTTGGGCACCCTCATTCAGAGAAGGCCACACAAGAAGAAGCCAAAATCAGCAGAGACTGGGAGAGCAGACACAAGGAGAAAGAGTTGGCTGTGTGATGGAGGTAGAGGTTCAAGCCAAGGAGCCCCAAGGATTGTAGCAAGCCAGGTCCAGACTACTATGGACTTTAGGGAGAAAGCATGGCTTTGCCAATGCCTTGATTTTGGATTTCCAGCCCCCACAACTGTGAGACAATAACTTCCCATTGTCAAGTCAACCCACTTTGTGGGATTTGTCATAGCAGCCTCAACTCAGACACCAAGGCTGCCGTCTTCATCCTACACAAAGCCCGCTTTGGATATAGATTAGGGATTCCTCCTCCATGCTGCTTTACCCAATTTTGGTGGGCCTTTGTTCTTCATTCTTGGGGTGCCTATGATGTGACCCCCATTTCCGGTTCCCCAGGGAGCCTCTCTGCTTCCTGGAATCCTTATATTTTTTACCTTCTCCCCCACTGGATTTTTTTATATCTTTAATAAAAATTCATTGTGGCAAAGAACCATAAAACATAAAATGTACCATTTTAACCATTTTAAGTGTACAATTCAGTGGCATTCATTACATTCACAATGATGTGTAACCATCACCATTATTTCCAGAACTTTTCCTCACCCCAAACAGAAACTCTCACTCATTAAGTAATAACTCCCCCTCCCTTCCTTCCCCTGGCCCGTGACAACCTCTAATCTACTCTCTGTCTCTATGAATTTGCCTATTGTATGTATTTCATATCAGTGGAATCACATAATATTTGTCCTTTTGTGTCTGGCTGATTTGGATTAGCATATTTTCAAGGTTCATTCATGCTGTAGCATGTACGAGAATGTTATTCTTTCTCATAGCTGAAAATATTCCATTGTATAGACAGGCTTCATTTTGTTTATCCATTCTTCAGGTGGTGGACAGTTGGGTTGTTTCCACCTTTTGGCTATTGTGAATAGAGCTGCTAAGAAGACTCCTGTACAAGTATGTATTTGACTCTCTGTTTTCAATTTTCTTGGGTAGATACTTAGGAAAAGAATTGCTGGATTATATGGTAACTCCATTTTAACTTTTTGAGGACTTGGCAAACAGTTTTCCTTATCTTTTAAAATTTAACTTTTCAATGTAAGAACTAACTCATGGTCAAGAAGGTAGTCATGCAATGAAATGGCTTTTCCCACCCAAAGCTCTGTCCCTCTAGCTCCTAACCTCTCTTCTCACCCTCCATGAATAACCCGTTAATTCTTTCTCATGTAAACTTTCAGAGTATCTTTATATACAAGCATACACACATACAGAAACACATACACACAGACACGCACACAAGCATATATTTATTCTCCTTCCATTTTGTACATAAAAGTAACCTATTATAGTACTGTTCTGCACCTTGAATTTCTCAATTTATTTTGATGATGTTTTCATGTCTTTGTTTTTTTTATAGCTCCTTATTTTCCATTGGATGGATGGTGCCATAAATCATGCCTATTTATGGTGCCATAAATATCTGGACCTGATATCCATTGGATGGATGGTGCCATAAATCATGCTGATTTATGGTGCCATAAATATCTGGACCTGATATTTCCAGTCTTTGCCACAGTGATTAATTTGGACACATATTTCACACGTGTGTGTCTATTTGTACCATATTCACAGGTACTGGGGATTAAGACTGGATACACACACACACACACACACACACACACACACATACATATATATATATATATTGGGGGGAGGGGCGCTGTTCAAACCACTGCAGAGTCCACATTCTGTATTTCTCGGGATTCAAGTTCTAGAGTTTGAGAAGATTTGGCAATGATTTGCTGTCAACTAGAATAGATGGGGGCTGGAAGATCAGCCCAATTCTAAGTGGTATAGCTTGGGATGTGTATTCTCTGGTTGGGAGATCCTCGGAGTGGGGAGAATGGAAAATCCAAGGGCCCTTGAAAGGTGGCCAGCTCCCCCTGGATTGTAGAGTGAGGTGGACATTTGTTCTTATATGCACAGATCCCCTCTCCCTTCCTTCTGTCAAGAATGCCATGATTTTTCTAGAAGCACATCCATCCTCCTAGTCTATGTGGTATATCTAGGGTGTGCATGTGACCTAGGCCTGACCAATGGGAACACTGCTTGGCCCTGGCCACAGTCACGTGATCAGTCCTGGTCATGTGACCCCTATCAGGTCAGCCATATTGATTCTGGGATTATTTTTGGAATTTCTGTCATCTTAAGCCAACTGGATATGAGCATGGAGCCGCTGGAGGCCATGACATCTCCATGGGGAGATTCTTCCTGAAAATGAGGACAATACATGTTAAGGATTCTGCCAGTTACTGAGTATATTTATTTTAATAGCGCATTCTGGAACTGGGGAGATAACCTCAGGTGGTTTCAGGGAGCCCCTGGACCCCCTGTGAGATGGACCTGAGCTAGAACTCCAGGGATTGCCTGATCTCCATCAGCCCAACCTTGACTGGGGATGTTTGGTCGCTTTTGCGACTTGAAGAATGTTCCTGTTTTGTCTGTGATCAGACATGATGATGGCAGGGTCTCACTTTAGTCTCACCCAATGATGATCACAGAGTGAGTTTGACTGAGGTTGGTGCTCTGTGGAATTGTGTTCAACAGGAGAGCACCAAGGCTCAGCTGTGAGATGTGAAGGATGCTTTTCTCTTTTCAAGACTCATCCTTGATGCAAGAACATGGTGTCTCTGGGGGTGGGGGGTGGGGAGAAGGAACAGAGTGACCTTGACCCAGTTTCAAGGTCATTCCAATGACTATTCTCTCTGGGGATTGCACATGAATGCCTCCAAGTGGAAATGCAGTGCATTCTTATTTTTCAACAAGGCCCTTTATACTGAAAATATGGGCAAGGAACCAAATCCTTCATTTACTCAGCAGCTTTGTTTAATGACAACAACATAACCTGGGGTTTCACATTTGGTGAGGATGTAGCCTGAGAAGTGTGTTCCTGTGGCCACCCACGTCTCACATGATTGCACATCTACTGAAACCAGGGCCAAATCCTGCTTGTGGAGGAGATCCAAGAATAAGGAGCAACTTGAGAAAGACTTCCCAGGTGGAAGGATGACGATGGCATGTTGACAGAAGACAGTTGCCAAAGGCCCTTTTGGCTTAATGTCCAGCTGTGTGGGTGGGAGTGAACACTGCCAGGAAAGAGAAACCACGAGGATGAGAGAGAGAGTCTTTGCAGCACCAGTTACTAATATGCGATTCTGGAAAGTTCATTCCCATTGCTAATTAGAGATGCCATTGCTGTGGGACAGGCATGCTACATACTTTATCTCTCAACCTCATGACTGTCCTCCAGAGTAGCCATTTTTACCCCCATTTTGCAAACAGCAGGACTGAGCTTAGTGAGTTGAAACTATTTGTCCAAGGGCTCATGGCTGGGAAAGGGGGTGGGGGGTCTGGATAGGAACCCAAGGTTGGTCTGACTTCAGAGTCCTTGATCTTTCTATTGAAACTTACTCTTTACTCTCAGTGTCCCTACTTTATAGGACTGTCAGAATGAGCAAATGAGGTAAGGAAATTACATAGAAGAAAATTGCTGTAACAAATGTGTCCTGTGGCGGTTATAGGTTATTATGTATAGTGAATTGTGTTAAATCAACATTTGTTACTATACTTGGGAGAGGAACGATTAGGTTTCAACTTGGTTGTTTAATTTACAAAGCAGTGGTTTTTATTTAATTTTACAGCATGATTTTGATACACATATATGTGTAGAGCAGAGGATCTCAAACCAGGGGGCAGGGGACAGAGATTTTGTCTCCAGGAAACACTTGGTGATGACTGGAGACATTTATGGTTGTCACAACTGGGAAAGGTGTGCTACTGGCATCTAGTGGGTAGAAGGCAGGGATGCTGCTAAAAATCCTACAATTCACAGGATACCCCTGCCACCACAAAGAATTATCTAGCTCAAAATGTCAATTGTGTCAAGGTCAAGAAATCCTAGTACAGAGAAATGACTAGGATATACATGAACATTTTTTCCTGCTGTTTATCTCCAGCATCTGAGAATGTAAGATAATTGTGATTTTTCTTCTTCATGCTAATCTTCAGTTTTCTAAAATTAAAAAAAAAAAACAATAAATCTCCATTACTTTAATAGTTAAAATATCCATAAAAGGCATTTATGGATAAAAGTGTGGTTGATGTTCATACAAGTTATTATGATGTGAAATGAAAAATAGCAAGTTTTGCAAAAGTAGGTGCAGAATTTTGTTGCTCATCAAATGAACAGATATTTAGTTTAGGAGTAGGCTAGAGTTTTAATCTCTTCTGAGAGTCCTGAAAAGAGAGAAGTAATAATGGTAAGCTTTCAAGAGCTATTATTATTAATACTGGATGTGAGTACTCTGCAAAAGGGACTTTATAAGCATCATGTCAGTTGTATGCACAACCCCATGGGGTAATTTATATGACTGGAGTTACCAACAAAATGCAAATATAGGGATGTTCATTGCATTGTTTTTGAAATGGCAAAAACCTGAAAATCATTTAGATGCCCAGTGAAAGATTGGTTAAATTTTTATGAACCATCAGTAAAGAATTATGTTGTTAAAAAAGATACTTTTGTGCTCGCTTCGGTGACACATATACTAAAATTGGAATAATATAGAGAAGATTAGTATGGTCCCTGTGCTAGGATGACATGCAAATTCATGAAGTGTTCCATATTTTTGGCAACGTGGGACACAGATTCCGGGAATGAGCAGACATAAAGGGGTTGACAGTGCATTTTTGACTAAAAGGGGGAAAAGAAAGGCAACAAAATAAGGTTTCAGTGTCTAGAGAATTCAAATAGAGTCAAGAAGTTGTCCTGGAGGTTACTCTTATGTAAGCTTCACTTAGATATGCCAAATGACCATGGTGTGATAAGCCCAAGTCAACAGTAGTCCCCCAAATCCTAAAGAATACCCAGATCCTTATGTGTGAGATGCTGTAAAAGTTTCACTCACTAAGTTTATTCTTCAGAATCTTAAATCCTCCAGAGAACTCCTATGCCAGTTATGTCCCCAAACCCAGAGGCAATAGCCTCTTCAAGAACATCAACCAGATGTGTCCCCTTTGCTCATAAATTTGACACCACTTTTCAACACGAATAGGTTAGGGTGTTCACTGCCTAGACAGCCCTGAAGATCGGGAAAGTGTTTAAACTAGAGGAAGGGGTAGAAACAGGCAAGATGGAATTTAACAAAGGATTATGAATACTGAATCTCTATCTAATTTCCTTCTTCTTAGTTTCTAGGGTATTACAGTAGCTAGAAGGAAAAAATTGAAATGGTGGAACTGTAGCCCATAGCATCCTTTGAAATTTGTTCTATAGCTTCTTGTTAAATTGTAATTTGAAAGTTATCACCTTTTTGTATATATGTTATGTTTCACAATAAGGAAATAAACTATGGTACTGTAATTCACAACATTTTTGGAAATTTCCTATGCAACTACTTGTTAAATCATACTTTGAAAGTTATTACTTTTTTGCATATATGTTATATTTCACAATAAGGAAATAACTGAAACTGTGGAACTGTAATCCATAACATTCTTTGAAAATTTGCTCTTTAACTACTTGTTAAATTGCACTTGGAAAGTTATCACTTTTATGTATATATGTTATATTCTAGGATAGAAATATGATTAAAAAAGATGCTTTGAAATATTTTTAATGGCATGGGCATATTATTAAAATATAAAAACTACTTCATTGCAGACAGTATATATAATAACAACAATCCAAGACAAAAATTGCCCACAATTTTTCCTGAAGTTGCTTCAGAACTTTCATATATTTCACTCCCTAATACAATTTCACAATTTCATGTTTGTCTTTAGATATGTACAGTGTTATCACAGCATTTGAAACTCCACACTTCTGGTTAACATTGTGTCAATAGTATTTTTCTACTTTGTTGCTACTTGTTTTTCCTTCTTGATGTCCTTTCACGCCACCCTAAACTCCCCCATCCCCTTCAGGAGTCATGGTGTCCCTTTCCAAATCTTTCTTCATGCCTGAGATTGCATGATTATGTTTCTCTATTTTTTAAGTTTTATTTTTAACTTGGCAGCAAGTACTTCATGGGATTCCCCCAGGACAAAAGATAGATATCTAACTCATTATTTTTAATAGCTGCATATTATCCCATAATAAAAACAGTTCTGATTATTCAACCATTCTTCTTGGCCAACAGGTTAATTCCAGTTTATTGTTTATCTTTTGTTGCCACTGCAAACAATTCTTCAGTAAACATTTCTGAAGGGTGGAGTCCCAGATGTGGAATTTCAAGTTTTGTCACATTAACTTTCCAAAAATGTGAAAATAAATCACATTTACCCTAAAAATATTCAGGAGTGCCCTTTTCAATACATCTCTGTAAGCCCTTGTTCTTTTTTTTCTTTTTTCTTTTTTCTTTTAATTATTGCCAACTTGAATAGTGATAATTCATTATTACTTAAAGTTTCATTTCTCTGACTTAGTTGAACATCCTTTAATTTGTTTATTTTATTTTTAAAAAATATTTTCTCTGCTATGAATTGCTCATTTCAAATATTTTTTACACATGTGGGAACATTTGGATCATTTGTGTTTTTATTACCAATTTGCAGGAGATTCTTATGTGTTATAATATTAATCTTTTAATTTAATTTAATTTTAATTTAATTTTAACTTAGTCTTTTAATTGCTACATATATTTTGGTCTCAGAAGTGTCTAGAATTTTATTAACTCTGACACTTAAATAACACTTTCATGCCCCAACAATCAGCTGCTGTTATTTTTATATCCCAGAGCCTCAAAATAATCCAAAAAACGTAAGAAAATAAAGGGATATGAGACTAATGATATAATCATGGATCAATGATTTTTTTCATGAAGCTATGTAGGAATGTTACCCCTCTTTTTTACAGTTGTGGTGAGGTATAATCTGCATGCAATAAATTGCAAATATTTGGAATGTCTGATTTGATGGGTTTAGACAAATGTATTCATCTGTGAAACTATTCCCACTATCGAGAGTAAATATTTCCATCACCCCCCAAAGTTTCCTCGTACCCCGCTCTCTCCACCTCACTCCTAGGCAACCACTGATCTGGTTTTTGCCATTATAGATTAGTGTGCATTTTCTAGAATTTTACACAAATGGAAACAAACACTATGCACTCCTTTTTGCCTGGTTTCTTTTACTCAGCATCATCATTTCAACACACCGTGTTGTAGTGTGTATCAATAGTACATTCCTTTTTATTGCTGAGTAGTATTCCACTATATGGATGGACCACAGTTTGTTCACATATTCATTGGTTGATGGATGTTTGGGATGTTCCCAGTTTTTTGACTTTTACAAATAAGGCTGCGCTAAACATTACAGTGTTTTAAAAAAGTTTTTATTGAAGTCACATATATACAACTCAAAATTTCCCATTTTTACAGTCACAAGGTCCCAAGATAAAAGCTATATAGTTATACAATCATTATCCAAGGACAAGGCCACTGGGTTAAAATTCAACAATTTCAGGTATTTCCTTCTCACTGTTCTTATACACTAGACACTAAAAAAAATATTAAAAAATGATTCAGTAGTCATAATCATTTGTTAAATCCTAACTTCCCAGTTACACCTCCTCCCTCTCAGTTAATTGTTCTTTCAATCTTCAGGGATATCTGGGCAATGATCTTTCTAACTTCTTCCTGCTGAAAAGGGGTGTCAATGTTATGAGGTAGTGGAATGAAACAGCCGTTTAACCACTTTTAAGTGTACATTTCTTGACTTTGGCTGATTCAATAGATCTGTGAAAGGCTGAATTATATACTCCGATGTAGACGTGTTTTTAATCTTAATCTGTATACCTGTGGGTGTTGACCCATTGTAAAAAAAAAGACCTCTTGAAGGTGTTGTTTTAAATTAAAGTTTGGCCAAATGAGGCAGGTGGGTCTTATAAAGAGAAGAAACTGGAAACCAAGGTTAGAGAAAGCCAAGGGGAGAAGGAAAAGTCTGCAGGAACCTGGAAGGGGAAGGAGAAGACAGCACCATGTGGCAGGAAAACCAAGGAACCCCAAGGATCACCAGCCAGCCAGATGCTGCTGATCCCAGGAGGAAGCAAGCTCTCTAGCCTCTGAAACCATGAGACAATAAATTCCAACCCATTGTATGGTATTTGTCCTAAAAGTCTGGAAAACTAAGACAAAGTCTGAAGAAAATCCCAGACAGAAACATCAACTGTCTCTTTTAATACCAGGTTTGTTGGGATTGTAGTGACTTTCAAGTAAGTTTTGGCATCTGGCTCCACTCAAATATCCTTTGTTAAAAATATGATTTTCTTGGCTAATTTCAGGCACTTATTCTTCCACACAAATTTTAAATTTAACCTATTCAGTTAAAAAAATCCATTGAGATTCTAATTGGAAGAGTATTTTAGTGAATTAATTACAAAAATAAATTCTGGGAATATGGACTTTTTATGATACTAAGTCATCTCATACAAACAAAAGATAGTTTTTTCTATTTTTTTAGGTTTTTTGTATATCTTTCAATAATATTTAATAATTTCTTCATTTTTTTCTTGTACTTAATTATGTATATCAGTATATAGATACTGTGAATGGAATATTTTTCCTCATTTTAATTTCTAAAGGTTGTAGGGAAAAGCTATATTTATTTATTAAATATTTATTAAATACATTTATCATCTTATAAAGGATAAAATCATTTATTAAATATTTATTAAATATTCATAAATTATTTATTAAGCCATTCATTTAAATATTAAATACATTTATTAAGTAATTTAATAAAAATCATTTATTAAATGTATTTAATAAATAAATTTATTTATTTAATCAAAGTATTTATTAAATGATTTTATTAATCATTTATTAATAAAATCATTTATTAAATGGTTGAGAACAGTGTAGGTGAATTCTGTTTGAGGACTTATGAAATGCTGGCAGTTAGATCACGTAAGGTCTCCCATATGAGAATTTTGCCACTGCAGGTGAGAAGTGGGAAACTTGAATTAGTAAGCTTTTCCACTAGAGCATTTGGGTTTTCTTGGCATATAAACCATATAATCTGAAAATACAAATAATCTTGTTTCTTTTGATGTTTACATCAATTATTTAATTTTCTTCTCTTATCACATTAGGTCTGATCTCTAAAATGGTGGTTCTGTAAGTGGGTCATGCATGGGCGTCCTCTGGTGATCTGCTTAGGGCCCTGAATTCTGCATCCCAGCTCCAGAGTTTCAGATCCAGCAGCTCTGGGGTGGAGTCCCAGAATCTGCATTTCCGACAATTCTCAGGTGAGGCTGCTGATCCAGAGGCCTCACTATAAAAACTGCTCCTTCAAAAATGTGTTGACTAATCATGGTGATGGCAACCACCTGTTTCTTTTTAATTTTCTTATTCTTAAAACAGCTTTAGAGCTTATTTAGTAGTGATTTTTTTTTTTTTTTGCTATTAGCTTTTGGTAAGTATTTGTCATCATATTTATCTATTTTTTTAGATTTTTAACAAATCTGCTCAATTACATTCCTTTCTGGGATTGTGAATTTTTCTCTGTTACTTTTAAAAAAATTAAATTGTAGTAACATATATACAACTACAATTTCCCATTTTAACCACTATCAAATGTATGCTTCAGTGGTATTAATCACATCCACAATATTCTCCTTTACTTTTTGATAACATAAAAATTTTGATTCATATCAGAAAATAAAATAAGCCCTATGTAGATGTGGTCTTTTTTTTTTAAAGAGTTTTCTTTTGCTAATATCTCATTTATGAATTTCACATCATTATGAATAAAGGAAATTGGTCTATAGTTTGCCTTTTTGTACCATCCTTCAAGCTTTAGCATCAAGGTTATAGTAGTTTTGCAAAATCAATATGATTTCCAATCATATTATGGACTTAGCAGCTCTTTGCAAATGAGATGGAATTCAGTTGTAAAGAGCTGATCTTGGCACTTTTCCTTAATTTGGATCTCAACCAATGGTTGCAAATTGTAATTACCTGAGGAGATTTACAAATTCTGATACCTGCACCCCTCCCCCAGATATTTGGATTTCAATGGTGTGAGGTGGGGCCAAAGTATCAGAATTTTTTTATTGAGGTCAAATTCATGTAACATGAAATTCACTGTTTTAACCATTTTAAAATGAACAATTCAGTGGCATTTATTATATCCACAATGTTGTGCAACCGTCACCACTATCTAATTCCAGAACATTTTTTATCACCTCAGAAGAAAACCCCATACCTATTAGCAGTTGCTCCCCAATGCCCCTTCCCTTCAGCCCTGACAACCATTAATCTTCTTTCTGTCTCTATGGATTTATCTCTTCTTGACATTTCATATAAACAGAATCATACAATACGTAACCTTTTGTGTCTGGCTTCTTCCACCCAGCATAATGTTTTCAATGTTCATCCATGTTGTAGCATGGGTTATTGCTTCATTCCTTTTTATGGCTGAATTAAATCCCATTGCACAGATACACCACCATTTGTTTATCCACTCATCCGTTGACAGACATATGGGTGGTTTCTACCTTTTGGCTATTGTCAGTCATGCCACGATGAATATTCATATACTAGTTTTTGTTTGAACACCTGTTTTCAGTATTTTAGCTGTATAAGCAGGAGTGGAATGACTGCTTCATACGGTAATTCTATGTTTATTGAGGAACCACCAAACTGTTTTCCAAGGTGGTTGCACCATTTTACATTCCCATGGCATCAGGACCTTTCGAAGTTCCTCGGGTGGTTCTAACATGCAGTCAAGGTTGTGAAATTTGTCTTAATTGTAAATCTTTAATGACATTTCCAGTCTCTTATCATGGCAATTGCACTAGGTCAGTTATTTACTCATTTTAATTCTGCTAATTCATATTTTGATGGGAAATCACCTATTTTTCTGTACATTTTCAAAATGATGTCATGTAATCATCTATAATAATTTCTGGTTATTTGAACATCTTCCCCTACCTGTGATTATATTTCTTTTGTTCTTTCTAATCTTGTATACCTTCAATCTTTCTTTTTCCTTAACCAGGTTTATGAAACATTTTTCTCTTTTGTCTTCGTTTTGTTCTAGTATTTTTCATCTTTTGTCTTTAAATTTCCCCATTCTACTATATTTTGGTTTACTTTGACATTCTTTTAAATTTTGAGGATATGGGCATTTAGTTTATTCATTTTACTCTTTCTCCTTTAATAATAAGGGCATTTAAATTAGAAGACCTTATAAGAACAGCTTTAAGGTGGTCCATCCATTTGATATGAAGTGCTCACCTTTTCATTGCTCTTTTTGATTGTTCAAAAATTTTTAAAATTTATTTTATGATCTGTGGATTACTCAAGAGACTTTTAAAAATTTGCTGAACACATGTTGTTTGAGGAGGTATTATGAGTTAGGCAAGTCATGTCAAGATTTCATAGAATTCCTTCATCCCAAGGAAGTTCAGCATCTCTGGATTTACTTAGCATCCATTCAACAGTCACACCAGGAGCTGCACATGGTTCTCAGTCCAAGGGTGGGTCTTGGGGAGCTTGGGATTATTTTCTCTTCTGTTCAGATCCTGGAGGAATTTTCTGGATTGGAATTTGATCCCACATCTACAGTCTTTTCTCCAAACCACAGCAAGAAGGACTCAATTTTGGAATTCATGATCAAAGGTCCAAGGGTTTCAAGTTCATGTCACACTTTGCCAAGGGCCTTATCATCCACTTATGATTCATTTCTAAATATTCTGGTCTCATCCAGTTTTGAACTTGGGCTTCCACAGTCATTTGACAACATCAAGGATAAATCCGACTGTCAGCACTATGTTCTTGGAATTCTGATGTCTTCATATTGGAGGATGGTGGGGTATTCTCTTCCAGGCTCACAGAAGAGTTCAACCCTTAACTTTGCCATCTCATTTTAAAAACACTGCCACCATGATTTGAAGAGAGCAACCACGCCTCATTTTTCTTGGCATGGAGCGTCTTTCTGAGACTAATGTTTCCTTTTATATTTTCTTTTCCAAATTTTATTTTTTATACAGCACAAAATTTCCCATTTTGACTACTTTGATGTGTACAATTGAGTGATATTAATTACATTCACAATATTGTGCTATCAACACCACCATCCATTACCAAAACATTTTCATCATCCCAAATAGAAATTTTATACCCATGAAGCAATAATTCCCCATCCTTCCACCCTCATCTCAGACCCTAGTAACCTGTAATCTACTTTTTTTCTCTATGTATTTGCTTATTCTAGGTATTTCATAAAAGTGGAAACATATGATATTTGTCCTTGTGTGTCTGTCTTCTTTCACTCAACATCAGGTCATCAGAGTTCTTCCATGTGGTAGCATGTATCAGAATTTCATTCCCTTTTATGGCTGAGTAATATTCCTTTGTGTGGATGGACCTACCTTTGTTTATCCATTCATCTGTTGAGGGACACTTGGTCTGATACTTTTCTATTTGGAGCATTGAGAATGGTCTAAAGTTGAGTGTGATGACGAATGCACAACTAGTTGATGATACTGTGAGACATTGATTGTATACTATGGATGCAATGTTAATATATCTCATAAAATTTGCATATAAAAATTCAAATAAAAAAGGATAGGTGGGACATATTTTAAATTTTGTTCTCCCTCGTGCCATGTAGGCAATAAATGGTATTTTAATCTTCATGCTTTTACCCCTGTTTTAAATAGAAACTTTGGCATATTTTAAAAATAATATACATAAAACATTTTTACTGTTTGTTTTCTTTAGAATGGAGTGCAATAAAACAGAATTCACTTGAAAAAAAGGGAGTTCCTTTAAGGAATGGGAACAAAGACTTTTTGAGTGTTCTCATGCTTGAAATGCCTCTTTTCCTTCAAAGTCAGGGAAGTTACAATTCCCCTCCTGTCTTAGCAGCGTGAGAGGCCACTTTCTAAGGTATATTTGCAGAACAGGAGCCAAGTTGTACATCCAGATTTTGTGAGAAGATGTAAGAACAGTGAGGTAGAGTTTTAGAAACATTGTTGACGGAGTCTGAACTTAAGTAATCACGTACGGAGATTCAGAGCATTCTTCTTTGAGGTTAATAGCAGTGTTACTATTTACTCAGTATTTTGTATTAGGCACTGTGTTATCTCATTTAATCCTCACAACACCTCTACAAGGTGTGCCTGACCAACCCTGCTCCACATATGACTAAAGGCGTCTCAGGGCAGTGAACTTGCTTACTGAATATTAAGCAGCTGGGAAGTAGTGGGCTGGGATTTGAAACTGGGTCTCAGTCCAAATTTTGTACTTTCAGCCTTCTGTGGATTAGTATGATTAGTCTGTAATATAGCCTTTCCTGGGATGGAATAAATAAAAGGAAGAGATTTTGTTTAGTGAGAATCCACTATGTTTTAATGTTTTTAACATTTACACTTTCTATTCCCCCTGATCTCACAATTTAGCTGTTATCACCCCATTTTATTCATGAGAAGATTGGTCAAGTGATTTGCCCAGGGATACTCATAGAGTGAGTGTCAGGTTCGGGATTTTCAAACCCATATATTTGCCTCCCAATTAGTCTCCTTTGTTGCTTTCTCACAATCACAAGTAAAGGAACCAATTGGATGTGATTTGTGGGTGCCAGCATCCCACCTCCCAGGAAAAGTGGGGTAATCAGAGTCCATACATGTTTGTATGTTTAGGACACCCCTTCCTCAGTCCTTGGCAATCTATAAGCAATATTTTGCAGATACTGACTAGTACAATGAAGTGAACAGATGCGAAAATGCTAAGACAGTTGCTCCCCAATCAGACCACACATTAGCATAATCTGGGGGAGTTTTCAAAAAATATTATTGCCTGGGATTTATTTCAGACCTGTTGAATCCACCAGGGTCAAGAACTACCAAGTAGTTCCCTGCCCATCCTCATCTGGGATTACTGGAGGAACTAAGGATCAGTACTCCTTCCCTTTAGGCTTTAAAAACATAAGGGAGGCAAGCCAAAGCACAATGCTTTATCTCTATAATCCCCAGATAATCAGCAGACTTGTGAACCTCCCAGTTTTGGAAGATTAAGCTCTTTCTCAACAGTTAGAGCAAGAATTCACCACACCCTAACACTGATCTCAGGCCCCACCCTGTCTATCACCTTTGCTTCTGACTCACAGCAGCCCAGTGGTTTTCTGTGGAATCTGTCTCTGACCTGGATGTGACATCTGGCAGTACCAGTGCCGTGGGATGTGGGAAGAGCATGAGCTCAACAGACAGATGGAACTGGCTTGTACCAGTTCCTGTCTTTTGATCTTGAGTGGGGAACTCCTCTCTCTCATAGCATCTATCTCTTCTTTGAAGACAGGGATTGGGGATAATAATACCTTCTGTGCAGGGTCATTGAGAAAGTGAAGTTAAATGAGGGTGTACGTGAAGATTCTGGCATATATGAGGCACATAGTAAGCTCAGAGTTGATGTTGATTCCTTTTTTGGGGGGGATGTGTCTGCCTAGTTCTTTTTCTTATTCTCTCTCCTCAGCAGTCAGAGCAGAGGTTGGAGAAGAAAATAGAAGGGGAAATGATTCATCCACAGGTCCAGGAAACCTCTTAAATGGTCTTGAAGAAACATGAAGGACTTTTAGAGTCCTCTAGCTCAGGAGTCAGAAAACTTTTCCCATGAAGGGTCAGATAGTAAATTTTTTCAGCTTTGTGAGTTGAAAGGTTTCTATCACAACTTCTCAACTCTGCCAGTGAAGTTCAAAAGCAGCCTTGGGAAATATGTAAACCAATGGGTGTAAATGTTTGCCAATAAAACTTTATTTAGGAAAACATGCATTAGGTGGGATTTGGTGGGTCATAGTTTGTTGCTGCACTGCTATACCCATGGAAGATAGATAGAATGGATAGGTAAGGAATGTCTTCCCTCTAAAACTGAAAACACGCATACACATACACCCACTGCCACACACGTCACCTCTCCCTGCCAGAACAAGTGCCCCAAACCCAACTCTTTCCATATTAAAAAATGGGAACTCAAGGGTAGGTGGTTATGTCAGTGACCTGTCCACTCTAGAGATCACCTTCAGTTTTGAGGAACAGTCCTGTACATGTTGATGGCTCCATTTTATAATGCAATTTTATTGAGATAGACTCACGTTATCATGCAGTCCATCTGAAGTATACAATCTTCAATGGCTCACAGTGTCATCACCACATAGTTGTGCATACATCCCCATGATCAAATTTGGAACATTTTCATTACTCCAGAAAAGAAATAAAAATAAAAAAGAAAACCCTAGTCCTCCCATACTCCTTATCCCCCCTATTACTGACCCATAGTATTGGTGTGCTACATTTGTTGCTGTTGATGAAAGTATATTAAGTTATTACTGTTAACTATAGCCCAAAGTTTGCAATAGGTGCATTTTCACATATACCCCTCTATTATTAACTCTTTGTGATAGTGTTATACATTTGTTCTAGTTCATGAAAGAACTTTTTTATATTTGTACAGTTAATCGCAGACAGTTGATGGCTTCTTGCATCCATTTTTCTGCCCAAGAGGATGCACTGACTTCTTCAGAATGCTTGATCTGTGCCTTGGTAGAATTAGTTGTGGCAGAGATTTAAAACCCACAAGAGTAGCCCTCAGTCAATGAGAGACAAGAGTTGATGAATAAACATCCAGATCCCTCGCTGCTGCATTATGTTCATAATTATTAGCCAACAGACAAGTGTTAAGTATGTTCTACTCAGTCTCCAGAGGTTCCCAACCCTCTATCTCTCTCCTTATTGGATTTTCTTCCTTCCCACTTTACTTCTTGGCTCCCTCATTATTCCTCCTGGAATTACAGAAAGTCTTGTCTCAGCATCTGCCTTTGGAGGAATTCAGGTTAACAAACCAAAGAACCCAGATCCCCAGCAACCTAACACAACTCTTTTTTTGTTTGTTTGTTTTTGAAATGCAATTTTATTGAGATATATTCACACAGCATATAATGCATCCAAAGTATACAATCAATTTCTCACAGTATCATCATATAGCTGTGCATTCATCACAACAATCAACTTTAGAACATTTCCAGTACTCCAAAATAAAGAAAAAAAATAAGAAAGAATACCCAAAACATCCCAAATGCCTTATCCGTGTGTGTGTGTGTGTGTGTGTGTGTGTGTGTGTGTGTGTGTATGTATATATATATATATAGTCTTTATTTTATTACTCTTCTGCCCATATACTGGGTAAAGGGAGTGTCAGTTACAAGGTTTCAAATTCACACAGTCACATATATATTAAAACCATATAGTTATACAATCATCATCAAGAATCAAGTCTACTGGATTGAAGTTCAACAGATCCAGGTATTTCCTTCTAACTATTCTAATACACTAGAAACTAAAAAAGAATATCTATATAATGCATAAGAATAACCTCCAGAATGTCCTCTTGACTCTATTTGAAATCTCTTAGGCACTGGAGCTTTATTTTGTTACGTTTCTTTTCCCCCTTTTGGTCCAAGAAGGCATTTTCAATCCTGCAATTCCAGGGCCAGGCTCATCCCTGGGAGTCATGTCCCATGTTGCCAGGGAGACTTACATCCCGGGGGGTCATGTCTCTCTTATTGGGGAGGGCAGTGAGTTTATCTGCAGAGTTGGCTTAGAGAGAGAGAGGCCACATCTGAGCAACAAAAGAGGTTCACTTGGGGTGACTCTTAGGCATAATCATAAGTAGGCTTAGCTTCTCCTTTGCAGGAATAAGTTTCATAATGGCAAGCCCCAAGATCTAGGGCTCGAATTATTAAATTGGGAGTCCCTAATGCTTGCGATAATATCAGGAATTCCCCAGGTGGGGAAGTTTAATATTTCCACATTTCCCCCCAGTGCCTCAAGGGGACTTTGCAAATACTTTTCAATTTTCTGCCCCCAGTACTCTGGGACGTATTGGGTTATTACAGTAACCTGTACAGAATAGCAAGATCTCATTTCCTTTTCAAGGTTCCATATAATTATGTTGTTTAAATAAACTGACCATAAGGTTAAATTAGATAATTTGCTACAGAGACTATAAATTTTACACCAAATAAACATCTTTTAAATAACAGTTAAAACTCAGGAATACATGTGAATAACACAACTCTTATTTTGGCAAATGTTCCCATCCATCCATGAAACCAACAGAAATCTATTAAGTCCTCTGCTCTACAGATATAAATTTCATTTGACAGCTATTTCATAAGCTCATAGTCAGAAGAAGACAGGTGTGATACAATGCGGTAAGTATTATAATTGAGTGTGAATGCCAGGGGAGAAGAGATTGATTTTGATCACTGCTGTATTCCCAGGTTCTGGAGGAGTGTCAGCTCTCAGCTAGTAATTTGTGGGATGGAAGAATGAACAGTGGTCTTTGAGGTGGTAGGTCATGGAGAAAGGAGCAACTCATAACTGCCTAAAAGTGTCAGAAAGTTTTCATAGAAGTGGTGACATGACTTGGCTCTTGGAGGAGAAGAGAGTATTAGTGTGTGTGTATATGTCTATATGTTAATGTCTATGTGTGTTGTGAAAAAGAATATTCTAGGACACTGCATGTTATATTCAAATCATCCCCCCCATCCCACCCTAGTTTTCATTTAGTTTTTGTCCCCATTTTTCTACTCATCCATCCCATACACTGGATAAAGGGTATGTGATCCATAAGGCTTTCACAATCACACTGTCGCCCCTTGTAATCTACATTGTTAAACAATCATCTTCAAGAGTCAAGGCTACTAGGTTGGAGTTTGGTAGTTTCAGGTATTTACTGCTAGCTATTCCAATATAGTAAAACCTAAAAAGTTCTATCTATATAGTGTGTAAGAATGTCCACCAGAGTGACCTCTCGACTCCATTTGAATTCTCTCAGCCACTGAAGCTTCACTTCGTTTCATTTCACATTCCTCTTTTGGTCAAGAAGATGTTCTCAATCTGATCAACTTTTAATGCAATGAATGAGTGAACAAATCTACTGAAAGTTAAATTGCTTTGTCCTAGCAGTTGTATGCCTTGAGAAATTGTTGTATGTGTTCAAAGAGGCATGGATTGGGAAATGGTTCATTGTGTTGAAAGATAGCATTTCCCAAAAGGTGGAACTCTGGCACTATATTGAGATCACTTTTGGTGCTACATACATGAACATTTAAAATTTTAATGGTAGTTTTTATTTTAATGGTTACCGCCTATTTATGGGGAGTGATGCAACTTTCCACTTATCATAATGAGGTAGCTTCCTTGTTAAAAAATTTAGCTTTATTAATGTATAACTCTCATACCATAAAATTTCCCCCTTTAAAGTGCAGAATTCACTGGTTTTTGGTACATTCAGAGCCGTGCAACCATCAACACTATCTAATTTTAGAACACTTTCATCACCTCCAAAAGAAACCCTGTATCTATTTAAAGTTGCACCCCATGTCTTCCTCCCACAGCCCCTGGCAACCTCTAGTCAGCCTTCTGTCTCTATGGATTTGCCTATTCTGGATATTTCATATAAAATCATATAACATGTGGCCTTTTGTGGCTGGCTTATTTCACTGAGTGTAGTGTTTTCAAGGTTCATCCAAATGGTAGCCTATATCAGTACTTCATTCTTTTTTATTGCCAAATAATATTCCATTGTATGAACCACAGTTCCTTTTAAATAAAAAACAGAATTGCTTTAAATAAAATATTCATGAAATAATAGTTCAGGGGTGTGTAGATATGAGATGAAGGTGGCATGCAAAAGGCCAAAGTCTGCAAAACTGTCATATAGAAACCCATTTGGACATATGCCCAATGATGTTTTCTGGTTGAGGGTCTCCAGGGTACACAAACATCCTTGAATTCTGTGGTTTTTGGATGGAAGGAGTATCATTCAATTCTCCACTATTGTTGGCTTCACCCTTATTTTACAGAATAATCAAAGCAACAGTGACAGACGTGGTCAGGAAATGATCAATATCTGTTTCCTTCTCTCTTCTAACCTTCTTCCCTTCCCCAAGAATCTATCCAAAGGAATAGATAGGTTGTCTTAAAAAGCATTGTTTTTGCAGTTGTCCTGTAAGTTTGAAATTATTTCAAAATGAAAAGTAAAAACAAACAAACAAACAAAAAACCACCACAAAAACCCCACCCAGGGTGGTGTAGAGTGGTTGAATATTAATTCATCTTGACACAATAATATTCGAACCCCAAGCACCAGGGACAAAATTTAAATCTCTTTCAAGTTAAATATAATATGAAAATTCCTGATTTGCCAACCTTTTATCATGCCTCAGAAATCATATTGTATTCTAATAGCAACAGACTAAAACTAGTTTCCATGAATTTATGTGTATTAGGTATATTGTGTCTACTTCTATTTTATAATCAATGATGTTTACATTTTGTAACAATCTGGGTTAAGTCAGACAGACAAAAGCTACCTTGGTTGTTATTGTTTGTTTGCTTTAAATAAACTTCTTGTTTTGGCTTAATTTTAGATTTATGGACAAGCTGCAAAAATAGTACAGAGACTGTGAACAGTTGATTGTATACCATGGATGATTGTATGGGATGTGAATATATTTCAATAAAACTGAATAAAAAAAAAATAGTACAGAGAGTTCCTTTATATTCTTCACCTAGCTTCATCGATTTTTCTACAAATGCCTTTTTTCTGGTCCAGGATCCCACCCAGCATATCCCTTTGCATTTAGTCATGTTACCTCCTTAATCCCCTCCAATCTGTGACAAGTTTCCCTGTGTTTTCTTATTTTTTCACAACCTTGACAGTTTTGAAGAGTGATGTTCAGGTATTTTGTTGAATACCTCTAAATTTGGGTTTGTCTGACGCTTTCTCATTGTTAGACTGGGGTCATGTTTTTTTGGGAAGGATACACATTACATACTTAGATTTTCCCATTTTTTCCATTATTGTCCTCTTTCTGTTCCAGCATTCCAATGCAGGCTAACACACTGCCTTTTGCCATACTTCCCCTGTGGTCTGTGACACTTTCTTAGTCTTTCCTCACCTTTCATCACCTTGACAGATTTGAGAAAGGCTAGTCAGGCATCCTGTAAAATGCCAACCAATCTGGATGTTTCTGCTGTTTTTCTCACGATTAGACTGGGGTTGTGGGTTTTTGAAGCAATATGGCAGAGGTGAGGATTCTGCACCACATCGTGATATTCACATCACACTCTCTGGGGACCTTGACCTTCATCACGTGGTGAAGGTCGTACTTGCCAGTTTTCTCCACTGAAAAGCACCCCCCCCCCCCGTTATTCTAACAGAGAACTAACCTGGCACTTGATGGGACAGACAGTGGCGGACTGGAAGGGGGAGAAGGCGACACGAGGGTTAAAACAGAGGACGTTCCTAGGGGAATCAGCTCACCACCAGGTGTGCAAAACAGGGACCAATGGAGAGAATCAGACTCAGAAACTTCCAAGAGGGAGTGGAGAATGCCAGGTGGATCTGAGGGTCTTGCTGGCCAGCGGGGCACTTGTATATTTGTGGGGGTACAATGCTGCTGCTGTTCTGTGGGGGGTGGGGGGCAAAAAAGCTGAAAACTAGGATTCTGATGATGCTGGGGCTGGAGCAGCACGCAAATCAACAGCCACATCCCCTCTTTTACCTGCTGACAGAACGTATTAGGATGACATCCAGGCATAAGGCGTCCCAGCTCCAGGCTCTGGGCATGGAGTGTGGGTGAGATGTAGCAGGAGGGTGGCTGGTTTAATTAACTGGCCGGGGGTGAGGGTGACCTTATTTCCTGTAATTGATCATCTGTAAGAACAACTTCACAAAGGGCTGACATATTTTACCCCTAAATAACCCAACCAATCAGGAGGAAGGCAGACCCATGACCATCCCAAGTTCTCAAAACTAGAAATCTCATCACTTTTCCTGTGTTTCGGACTGACCTGGGGCTTAAACTTGGCGTGGGAGTCTTTGGAATGGCTAAGATTGTTGGTTCCAGGTACTTCCCTTGTGAGTGGGTGACATTTGAACTTGATTAAGCAGAAACTATTCAGATGTACAAAGTGGATTTGTTTTTATCTCACGGATACTGTGAATTTCATATTTGTCTGCGAGGAATCTCAGTGCTTCATTAATTATGTGGATGTTTAACCTGCTTTTGACTTTGATGTATCAATCAGCATAGATTATGTTTCTGTTCAGTAACAAATGGCCCCCAAAGCTCAGTGGTTTATGACAACAAAAGTTTATTCTTGGAGCTTATATTCTAGTGGAAGAGAGCAATTTTAAATAAATCACCACATAACTAAAGGCACACTTTAAAAAATTCTCAAGTATTTAAATGAGTTAAAAAATTTATTATTGCTCCCAAGTTCTACTTGAATCATTTTTGTATGTATGTGAATATTGTTATTTTTTGTTGTAGTAAAATACATATAAGTTAAGTTTCCAATTTTAAACATTTTAAAGTGTGCAATCCAGAGTACCTAAAAATGCCATGCAACCATCACCATTACCTGGTTCCAGAACTTCTCATCACCCGAACTGGAAACCCTATGAACATTAAGCAGTCCTTTCCCCTCCCACCCCAGCCCCTGGCAACCATAATCTGCTTTCTGCCCTTATGGATTTGCCAATTCTGGACATTTTATATAAATGGAATCAGACAATACGTGGCCCTCTGTGTAAAGACACCATTTTAAAATGTGATTGGTGCTTTGAAGTTTACAAAGAACTGTAAACTTTGGTCTTGACTGGGTGATGGATAAAGAGATTTCCTTGAAGAAATGATATTTGAGCTATAATATGAAGACTAAAAGGGGTAGTAGCTGAAGGAGGTGAGAATAGGGTGGCTGTGAGAAATAACTGAAGCAGTGAGATCTGAGGTGGGAAAGATCCTGTTTGAGGGGAAAAAAAGAATGTCAGAGTGACTGGTGCAGAAACAGCAGAAGGGTAGAAGTAAGATTGTGCAAGGACATGCAAGTCAAGACATTTTGTCTTTATCCAAAGAGCAAAGGGAGGCCTCCACTGAAATGTTTTAAGAAGATACACTAAAAGTCGGATTTGCATTTTTAAAATGACCGTTCTGGCTTGGAGAACTGATGGTGGACAGAGGTGGATTTGCTGAGAAGCTGATGCAATGTAAGGTCACTTTTATGGGTCTCTCCATGGCCCTGGAAGAGACCTTAGCAATGCATTCACATGGTTGTACTAATCCTGTATTGGTGTTTTTGTATTTTTCTTAAAGAGACACTCTAGCTCCCCTTGATTGTACAGGTCTTAACAAAATCTGGATCTGCCCTTGATGTTCAATATCAAACTTCCAGGCTAAACTTTCAAACACTTGCTAAAGAATTGGGGAAAGCCTTTAGTCAGGGCTACTTGAGAATTAATCCAGGGATATAAGTGCTGTGTAGCCTGTTGATGGGCTCTTGATGGTGAGAAATCTTGGCTTACTTAAGACAGATAGGAATTTATTGGGAGCAGATCAAGACAGGGTTTGGCAAACCTTTTTTATAAGGGGCTAGATAGTAAATATTTTCATCTTTGTAGGTCATGCAGCCTATGTTGCAACTATTGAACTCTGTTGTTCCAGAGTGAAAGCAGCCATCGATAATACATAAATGAATGGGTGTGACTGTGTTCCAATAAAACTTTATTTATAAAAACAGGCAGTGGGCCAGATTTGGCTTGGGAGCCATAGTTTGCTAATGTCTGTATTTGGAGACTCCAGAATTGGTGGATGGCTGGGGCACAGATTTGCACAGGGACAGGTGTATGGGACCCAGTGTATGCATCATTCCATGTCTTTTTGGCCCTGAAAAACCACTCCTGGCTTGGCCACTTGCCATGCCACTTCCTTAGATGAAGCCTCACTGGCTGCATTGGCACGTCCTTCACCAAAGGCCAAGCAGCCTTGAGTCTTACACTTAAGAGCTTGGTGACCCTAGACAAGTCACTCCCTAATGAAGGAGTTCAACTGGATCAGGAATGATGTGACGATGCTATAAGGATGGAGATTCTGAGGCTACACCTGAGTTCAGTCAGAAAGATGAGCTTGATTAGTCATGTCTGCCATGGGCACATGATACAAAGAGGTGGTACACTTGCCAAATGTTTGTGATCCTGTAACTAGCTGATTTCTGAAGTCCCTTATGGTTCTTAAAAGCTACATTCTATCACTGGCTAATTCCTTAAGAACATTCTGTACATGGAACAATTATGTAAAATATAGTCATCTGGCATGGAAGCATATCTGGCAATTTTACAAATTCCCAGCTCATCTGCTTTCAGGAAGAGACAAGATGAGGCTTCTGATTCTCTGTTTATGATAGACACATCTGGGTGGCAGCTGGTCATCAAGGTAAAGAAACCAAATACATAAATCCTTTCACATCGGTCCATGGTTTAAGCCTAGAGTGAAGATTCCAACACATTCTTTCAAAGTTTAACAATTTTTTTAATTGAGGACTCATTAAATTGGTATCAAGATTTATTCCCTTTCCCCAAGGAATTGTCATTGTCAGCATGTCCTCATGAGAGAGCTGTATCAGCTAGAAAGAATATCAGAGATGGCTTTATGGAAGTAGGGGTGGGAGGTAACTGAAAGGGGGTGGAAAGAGAGAGGGGAAATGGTGATAGCAAAGGTTTGGAGCAAGGATGAATGAGGGGTATGCTAGTCTTGTTGGAAGAGTGGATTCACGGTGGAGGAGATGGAAGATGAGTTTAGCTGACTCTTGCAGGAGGTAGAATTATAAGGGTTTGAAAAGCCAGGGTGTGGAGTTTGATCTTGGTATTTAAACAGTAAGACTCCATTATGTCTTCTTGAGAGATCCTTCTTGTAGATAGTGGAGGGGAATGACTGGAAGGGTGAGATGGGTGGTGGAGAGGCAAGGAAGGAAGCTGGTGTGAAAATCTAGATGAGAGATGGGACCTGAGCCTGCACAATGATATGCAAGATAAGGGAAGAAAGGCATGGGATGTCTCAAGGTCAGGCTGGACTGGTGTGGTGGCTGTTGACATACAAAGGATGTAAGAAAAGAAAAGTGAGAAGCAACCAGGGAATTTTAAACTGGGGTCTGAGGATGTCAGGGAAGGCTTGCAAGAGGGACTGAGAGGAAAATACTCATCTTTGACCAGGAGTTTTCAATCATGGTGGATATGTTCTACAGGGTATTCGAGACAGAAAAGTCAGGACTGGAGATGGGAGAACTGGACCACAGATGTGGAATTCAGTACATCCGATCCAACTTCCAGTCCAGTGCTGGCATTCCACAGAGATAACCTTGACTGACGGTTATTGAGAATTTCTAGATGTCTTCCAGAAAGCTCCTCCCTTCAAGGTGGGGAGAACTTTTATTAGGCAGTTCCTCTAATTAGAGAAGTTCTCTGTTGGATCAAGACTTAGCAGGAAGTGGAAAGGGGGCTGAGCTGGAAATCTGACCCTGACTCTGCCACTGGTTTATTGTGTGACATTTAACAAGTCATTTAGCCTCTCTGGGCTTCTGTTTTGTTGTCTCCAAAATAACAAGTGACGCCAGGTGATTTTCTAGCTCCAGCGTGCTCTGATTCAGCATGGTTGAAAGTTGAAACCGCAAGAAAAGATGAATGGGTGGATTTTCTTGGGGAGAGGACAGAGAGTTCAGGGTCTTGTGGGGCATTAGCCAGGAGAGGACCCCCAAAAAGGGAAGGCAGCTTCATTAGACAGAGAGAGGCTATGGAGCTAGGGGAGAATGATATCAATGCACCAACTGGCAGGCCAAGGAGGAGGGGTCTGGGAGAGACACCATTTCTTGCTTTACTGAATCACCAGAGTTTGGGAAGAGATCACTAGGAGAGGGGAATGAATGAGGGCTCAAAAAGTTATAACTCCAGGTGAGATTCAGGAGCCAGTGAAGGTTTGGTTTGTCAGTGGAAAATCTTGAGCTTTAATCAGGAGCATTTTTATGGGTCTGATTCATAGGCAAAAAGAAGAGGGATTCAGCTGAGCCTAGGAGCAGAAAGTGGAATAAGCAGATGCCTTCTTTGGTTGCATTAGGGTAAAGAGGTAGTGTTCAGCCTGTGGGAGGTGATGTCCGTGTTACCCCTGTACCTTGTGCTCAGTTTTGGCTGTCTTGCTCTAAGAAGGACAGGGACAGATTGATGGAGGACAGCTGCTTCTAAATAGGGGCAGAGAGAAAACTTGAAAGGGAACCCCTCCTCCCCACCATTTCTACTTCTACTGCAGATACAGCCGTTTCCGGAGGGTGCTTTGGATCTCGGGATTCGTTTTCCTCACTTGTCCTTCCTGAACCAGCTCTTTTTCCGCCAGCTGCCGGGTAACCTGAAGAACAGGTGTGGTCAGCTTGGGGCTGAGCATCTGGGGAAACCAGTATAATGTGCTTATGGGGAGAAGTTTTGGAGAATGGGGCAGGTAGGCACAGGTAAGTACTCATGTCTGAAATGAGAGATCTATACAATTTTTATGAAATCATTGGCTGGACATTCTTTTGTTTTATATATGTTTTCTAATCCACCATAAAAACACATAACCATTAGAAGAAGAAGAAAAAAATGTTTGCTCAAATGTTGGTTAAATCTGAGAGGTGGTTACACAATATTTGTTTATAGGCATTTATAGAAATTTACAGAAAATGTTGGAAGTCTTCCACATTAGGGAAAATTGTTGCTGGGGGGTAGGAATCCTACTTTCTCTGTCAGGATCCCCAGGTTGGATGTTGGGGGTGGGGAGGGGGGAAGGGGGCATGGAGAAAGGTTTGGAGGGGGCTCAGCCCCCTCTTGTTTCCTGCCAGGGCTGGGTGGGGGTGGTAGGTATTTTGTCTCAATTTACCTCTGTCAGAAGCTCCAGGATGGGTCCTTTTTTCTCAATTAAAATCTTAACCAGGGTCTGGATGAAGGAGCTACCCTTCTCATCATGTCGGTAGGCAATGTGCCCTGGGGATTGCAGAGAGATGGGGTTGTGGCTGGGAGTGATGCACCAGGGGAGGCACAAGGAGGCCCTGGGGGTTCCTGAGGGAGCCTGAGGGGAGGCTCTGGGTCTGCAGGGAGCTCATACCTTCTACTGTGGAGTAGACATGCAGGGCATCAGTGTAGGTTGGGATGGTATGGGGGTGGTCTGTTGTGATCAGTACTATGTCTTCTCCACCTACTGTTTCTCCAGGGTCCTTTTGTTCTGAAACACCAAGAAGAGGAGAAGGCAATTCAGAGAGAAAGACAGTGTATCATTCAATTACATGCGTCAATTTGACTAAGTCATGATGTCCAGTTGTTTGGTCAAGCAAGCACTGGTCTGATTGTTACTGTGAAGATACTTATTAGAGGGATTTGCATCTATAATCAGTTGATTGCCTCTACGGCTGATTGCATCTACAAACATCAAAGGAGATTGCCCTCATTAACAAGGAGAGTCACTTCATCCAATCAGTTGGCTGTCTTAACAGCCAGAACTGAGGATTTCAGAAATTAGAAAGAAGCAGCTCTACTTAAGCCTGCTAGCTTTCCCTAGGGAATTCAACTTTACCTTCATCGGTGTTTCCAGCTTGCAGCCCGCCCTATGGAATTCAGACTTGGCAGCTACCATAGTCAATTCCTATAGCAAATTTTCATCTATCTATAGCTATCTATCATCTATCTATCTATCTATCTATCTATCTATCTATCTATCTATCTTTCTTTGTTTCTTTCTTTTTCTTTCTTTCTGTATATTCCTTCCTTCCATCCATCCATCCATCAGTCATCTCTCTCTCTCTCTCTCTATTATCTATCTATCTATC
Source organism: Choloepus didactylus (assembly GCF_015220235.1). Taxonomy (NCBI): domain Eukaryota; kingdom Metazoa; phylum Chordata; class Mammalia; order Pilosa; family Megalonychidae; genus Choloepus; species Choloepus didactylus. The sequence goes on from NC_051331.1 coordinate 3,729,093, forward strand.
TATCTATCTATCTATCTATCTATCTATCTTTATCTCCTGTAATTTCTGTGTCTCTGGAGAATCCTGACTAATAGAGATGGGAAGGGACAAGGTCCTAGGACAGTCTGGTTGAGTGAGGATGCCCAGGCTCAGCTGGGGCTCTGGGCTCTGGATCTGGGATTTGGGTTGGATGGTGGGCCCTTTAGGTTCTGGTTTCTGGACTCTGTAATCTTGGCTGGGTACCCACCTCCTCGACAGGCCTGTATGATGAACACCTTAGGCTTAGCTCTTAGTGCCAGGCAGTTCTTGTTGTTCAGGACCTCAAAGAGGTCCTCCAGCATGACCATCTTGCCATCCTCCCCCTTGAGAAAGCCTTCATTCCCATGTGCCATGAGCACCACGAAGGCACAGCTGATAGGGTCTGTCCGGGCATCCATGGTCTGCTGGAATTTAACCAACTCTTGCTGGAATTCCTGGAGTGGGAGGAATGGCCAGGCTCAAGTGGGACCCCAGAGCTCACCCTCTGGTCCATCACCCTGCTCTCTGGCCTGGAGCTGTCTGCACAGTACCTGAGCAGTGGGGTCTATCTTCATGATGCTTTCAAATAGCAGCTGCTGATACATGTCGTCCAAGGCAGCCAGGTCCTCCTCTGAACCTTCTCGGGCTTTGGTGACACACAGTGTAAGGGCAAGCCGGGCACCTGACATATCATATGCCTCCTGAGCCAAGAGATGACGGATGTCAGAAAGGGGAGAGAAGGCAAGCAGAAGCAGGTAAGCCAAAAAGATCTGGGGTTAGGGTAACAGCTAAAATACAGGATGCCCCTTAAACTTGAATTTCAGATAACCAGCTAATAATTTTTTAGTTTAGATATGTCCCTTAAGTATATTAAGTATAGTGCATGGGACATTCCTATGCTATAAAATTATTGGTTATTTATCTGAAATTCAAATTTAATGGCTGTCCTATTTTTTTTTTTTTTTCCCTTTTGGCCAAATCTGGGAACCCAACCTAAGGTCCAGCTCTGATTCAGCCCCTGTGTGAACTTGGGGAAGTCACTGCTCTGTTTCCATATATAGACGATGAATCTGTGTGTGGGCTTTTAAAGATCCCTTTTAGCTCTCACTTTTGGTGCCTTTTCCTTTCTCCATCTCTTTACCAAGAGTATTCTGAGAATTCCTCCATTGCTTCTTTGCTTAAGAGGGTCTCAGAATTTCTGAAGCTGGTACAAAGATCTTATCTCACCCCATCAGAGGAAGAAGGATACTCCTTTTCAGAAGGAAAGCAGGGTACTGAGAATCATAGTGATGAGAGCTCAGTCATTGGATGCAGATGTACCTGGGATCCCTTGAACCCCCACTTTCTATGTCAGAGTTTGTTTCCCCATCTGGATAGTCAAAAGCACCTTCTAGCTCTTAGTTCAGGTCTTGAGTTTTCACGCCGTTCATTCTCTCTGAAATATTAAGCTCCTTGTCTCCATCCCCATCCCCCAATTCTCCCATTCTCCAGCCTGCTCCCAGCCTACCTCCTCCAAAGGCTGAGGGTTGTCCATTTCTCCTCTGTCTGAGTCTGGTCCTCAGCGTCCTTGTGTGGATCCTAGGGATCATGAGAAGACAGGTTGAGGCTATCCAAGGAAAGGCAGAGGGGCTCAGGGGACAGAGTGGTTTGTCTGTATTTTTGAAACTGGATAGGACTCCAAGTGGTGGGGCTTCATACAGATGTAGGTCATACCTGGGCGGGAGATCACACTCCATGAGGTGTATCCTCTCCATCATGACCCTCCCGTGATGACTTCTATTTCTCGCTATCCCCTAGAACTCCCGCTAAGCCCATCGTACAATGCTAGTCCTCTGGAACCTTCTGCGTCCTTCCCTGTGGACATCCACCAGCCTGTGGTGGACTGGAGTTACCCCTGAAGGTCCTGGATTGATGATCAGGGCAAGAGGCCATATGTACTCCCCTTGGCCACCCAAGAGATGACTGGAAGAGGAGGCATCACCGAAGAGATCTTGGAGGATAGGCTTAAAATGAGGAGGTCATCAAAGTGGGGAACACTTCTTTGAAACTGTCCCAGTGGGGCTGTAGTCAGAAGAGGTCAGTTCACTTCTCTCTCTCTTCCTTGGACCTGAAAGTCTATCCAAGTTCTTCCCTGTCATCTCTGAGTCCTGCCTCCTACTTTCTGGCTGAACAGAATGACTTTGGCCATTATTTTTGCATTTTTCCGTCTCCCTACCTTTTCTTACACTTCCTCCTCAGCTTGGAATTCCCTTGGCATCCTTCTTCACTGATCAAGGCCTTCCTTGCCAAGTTGAGTGGGGTCATGTCTGCTATGCCTTCTCCACCACCCATCCATTAATATGTCCACTGACTCATCTACTCACTCATGCATCTATCCATCTACCCATCCACCCACTCATGCATCCAATCATCCACCCATTCACCCACTCATGCATCCATCCATCCACCCATTCACCCACTCATGCATCCATCCATCCACCCATTCACCTGCTCATGCATCCATCCACTTATCCATTCACTCACCCACTCACTTATCTATGGATGTATGGATGGAAATTTCTTTAGTTCTGGCACAAACTAGCGAGAGCATCCATTCCTGCAGGGAGAGGGAGGGAGAGAGATGGGGGAGTTAGGGAAAGAGGGAGAGAGGGAAGGAGAAAGGCAGAGAGGGAAGGAGGGAGACAGAGAGAGGGAGGAAGAAAGAGGGAGAGGGAGGGAGAGGGAGATAGAGGGAGTGGGAGGAGAGGGAGAAGGAGAGAGGGAGAGAGGGAGAAAGAGAGAGAAAGAGCTAGTATCTGCCAAGGCACTTACGACTCCAGAAATAGCTGCCCAGTCTCACCACCCTTCTATCTGCCAGCACCGGGCTGGATACCAAAGGGGGCTCAGGTCCATGTGCCAACCTTGGAGAAGTGACTGACAGTGTAGGCTCGTCCCAGGTTCTTGCTGAGAACCCTGTCTATGAGTTGGGCAGCACAGAGTCTGGCCTTTTATTGTCAGCGAGTTCTTTGTCACTCAAGCAATCTCATGTCAAAGAGACACACCCTTAGCACAACCTTTGGTGAAGAAACGGTGTCAAGCACTTGTGTGATGGCAGGGCTCAGCTGGCACCCCTTGGCCAATGTTGCTAAAGTGGGGCATCTAGATTAGCCTGAGCTTTTGTCCTGGCCCAACCACAAAGACCACAACTCCCCTAACTGTAGCTCATCTATCACCTATCCATGATGGTCATCAGTCATGATGATCACTTCTATCCATTCCACAGTCAACCATGCAGATAACCAAAATCACTTGCTTATTATCTCATGGGATCCTCAACTGACTTGAAAGTTCAACCTCTTGCTTGCTGCTCACAGATGGGGAAACTGAGGCTCCAGCCCTCGGCAACCACTAATCTACTTTCTGTTTTGATGGATTTGCCAATTCTGGACATTTCAAGTAAACAGAATCATATAATATGTGGTTTTTTTTTTGTGTGTGTGTGTGAACTGGCTTCTTGCATTCAGCATAATGTTTTCAATGTTCATCCATGAACATTTTTATGGCTGAGTAATGTTCATTGATGCCACATTTTATTTATATAGTCATCTGTTGATGGACATTTGGGTTATTTCTACCATTTGTCTGCTGTGAATAATGCTGCAATGAACATTCATAAACAAGCTGTTGTGTGCATACACATTTTCAATTCTTTTCAGTATACCTAGGATTGGAATATTTAAACAATATGGGTATGTATCCAGTGCAATTGGAATATTTGCATCCCTCCACTTCTTCCTTCTGCTTCAAGGAGGCATCAGACTGGGAAGTTTCCTTTCAGTTCTCTCATATCTGCATTTAATTACACTTTTTTGTGTTTTTTTGGTATTTATTTATTTATTTATATTAGAGAACTTGTGGGTTTGCAGAACAACTATGCATAAAATACAGGATTCCCATATATCCCCTATTATTGACCCCTTGCATTGATGTGGTACATCAATTTGTTACAATTGATGAAAGCATATTTTTATAATTGCACTATTAATTATAGTCCATGGTTTATGGTTCACTGTGTTGGACAGTTCCATGGATTTTTTTTAAAATGTTATTCTAGTAACATATATACAACCTAAAATTTCCCCTTTTAACCACATTCAGATATATAATTCAGTGCTGTTAATTACACTTTTTAAATATATATATATATATATTTATTGAGATTGTTCACATACCATACAACTCTCCAAAGATCCAAAGTGTACAATCAGTTGCCCATGGTACCACCATATAGTTGCATATCCATTTCCATAATTATTTTTTTCAATTTTTAGAACATTTCCATTATCCAGAAAAGAAACAAATACAAAAAAAGAAAACTTAAAGCCTCCCATACTCCTAATCCCCAACCCCCACTCCATCATTGACTCACAGTCTTGGTATAGTGCATTTGTTACTGTTGATAAAAGAATGCCAAAATACTACTAACTGTAGTACATAGTTTGCAATAGGCATACATTTTTTCCCTATATGCCTCTCTATTATTAAATATTTTTAGTTACAGTGTCATAATTTGTTCTAGTTCATGAGAGAGATTTCTAATATTTGTATAGTTAATCATAGACATTGTCCACCACAAGATTCACTGTTTTATACATTCCCATCTTTTAACCTCCAACTTTCCTTCTGGCGACATACATGACTCTAAGCTTCCCCTTTCCACTGCTTTCACACACCATTCAGCACTGTTAGTTATTCTCACAATAACATGCTATTGTCACTTCTGTCCATTTCTAAATACTTAAGTTCAAAGTAGTTAAACATTCTGCTCATAATAAGCAACCGCTCCCCATTCTTTAGCCTCATTCTACATCCTGGTAACTTATATTTCATGTCTATGAGTTTACATATTATAATTAGTTCATATCAGTGAGACCCTGAAATATTTGCCTTTATGTGTCTGTCTTATTTCACTCAATATAGTGCCCTCAAGATTTCTTCATCAACCCATTTCTTTTAAGACGGTTTTATTCACACAGCATACATTCCATCCTAAGTAAACAATCATTGGTTCCCTGTATAGTCATGTATTTATGTATTCAGCACTATCACCACTATCTATATAAGGACATCTCCATTTCTTCCTCAAAGAAGGAGGAAGAGTCAAAGAAGGCAGACAGACAAAAGAAAAAGAAAAAAGAGAGAGAGAAAACAAACAAACAAACAAACAAACAAAACACCAAACATGACAGCTAGAAAGCAACAAAAGGAAAGACAGCATTAACCTAAAGTAGAATAAAGAGTCAGACAACATCACCAATACCAGGAGTCCCATATCCCTCCCCTATCTCCCCCCCACCATATGCATTTAGCTTTGGTATGTTGCCTTTGTTATATTAAAGGAAGCATAATACAATGTTTCCATTAATTATAGTCTCTAGTTTGCATCGAGTATTTTCCCCCAATCCCACCCTATTTTGAACACCTTGCAATATTGACATTCGTTTGTTCTACCTTATGTAAAAACAAATTTGTACCTTTTATTACACTCGTTGAGCACCCTAGGTTTCCCTGAGTGACACAGTCCCAGTCTTTATCTTTTATCGTCTGTTGTGGTGTCCCATATGGTCCCAATCTTCCTCTTTCAACTATACTCACAGTCATCTTTGTTCAGTGTACTTACATTGCTGTGCTACTCTCTCCCAAAATTGTTTTCCAAACCTCTCACTCCTGTCTTTTCCTATCTGTCTGCAGTGCTTCCTTTAGTGTTTCCTGTAGAGCAGGTATCTTGTTCACAAACTCTGTCATTGTTTGTTTGTCAGAGAATATTTTAAGCTCTACCTCATACTTCAGGGGTAGTTTTGCCAGATACAGGATTCTTGGTTGGTGGTTTTCTTCTTTCAGTATCTTAAATATACCACCCCACTTCCTTCTTGCCTCCATGATTTCTATTGAGAAATCTGCACATAGTCTTATCAAGCTTCCTTTGTATGTGATGGATTGCTTTTCTCTTGCTGCTTTCAGGATTCTCTATCTTTGACATTTGATAATCTGATTATAAAGTGTCTTGGAGTAGGCCTACTCAGATCTTTTCTTTTTGGGGTATGCAGCACTTCTTGGATCTGCAATTTTGTGTCTATCATAAGAGATGGGAAATTTTCACTGATTATTTCTTCTATTATTGCTTCTGTGCCTTTTCCCTTCTCCTCTCCTTCTGGGACACCAATGACACATACATTCTGGCTTTTTGTTTTGTTCTTAAGTTCCTGGAGATGTTGCTTACATTTTTCCATTCTTTTTTCTATCTGTTCTTTTGTGACTAGGCTTTCAGGTGCTTTGTTCTCCAGTTCCTGAGTGTTTTCTTCTGCCTCTTGAGATCTGCTATTGTATGTTCCCATTGTGTCTTTCTTCTCTTGTGTTGTGCCTTTCATTTCCATAGATTCTGCCAGTTGGTTTTTCAAACTTTTAATTTCTACCTTATGTACACCCAGTGTTTTCATTATATGCCCCATCTCTTTTGCCATATCTTCCCTAAACTTTTTGAATTGACTTAGTATTAGTTGTTTAAACTCCTGTATCTCAGTTGAAGTGTAAGTTTGTTCCTTTGACTGGGCCATAACTTCATTTTTCTTAGTGTAGATTGTAGTTTTCTGTTGTCTAGGCATGGTTTCCTTGGTTACCCCAAACAGATTTTCCCAGACCAAAATGGGCCCAGGTCCCAGAAGAAAGAACTATTCAGTATCCAGTTTCCCTGAGGGTGTGTCTTAGAAGATTGATACACTCTGTGAGCCTCAGGTCACTGTGCTTTTCTGCCCAGCAGGTGGTGCCTGTCAGCCTGTAACTCCAGACTGGTGTAAGGAGGTGTGACCTGTGGCTGTTTTCCCCGAGGCTCTGGGGTCTGGTTCTGAATGGAAGGTGGGTAGTAGAGCTGAGCCCCACACCTTTCCTCTTAGGGAAGCTAGACCCCCTAGGGAGAGGTCATTAGCATTTGAATAGACTCTGCCTGTGCTATCTCCACCCTTGTCTGGGTCAGAGCACTGGGAACTGAAAATGGCTGAGGCTTTCTCCACTGAGCCAAAACAGGGACAGAAAGCCCCCTTCAGGGTCAGTCCATGGCCACCCTCTGGCTCTCCAAGGTCAGTTGTCACCCAAAGCCTCTGTCTGCTTGTTGGGGATTTGTAGCTTACAATAGCGAGCAGTGTACACTTGTTAATTAAAACCCCAGTTGGCGCTCAGCTGGGCTGTTTTCACTTGCTTAGAGAGGGAGCTGCTCTCTAGCACCATGAGGCTTTGCAGCTCAGGCTGTGGGGGAGGGGCCTCCTGGCTTAGATCCGCAGTTTTTACTTACAGATTCTGTGCTGCAATCTTGGGCATTCCTCCAATTCAGGTTGGTGTGTGATGAGTGGACAGTCACATTTATCCCCCTGCAGTTATTCTGGATTTTTTAGTAATTGTTCCTGGTTGTTTATTAGTTGTTCCAGGGGGACTAACTTGCTTCCCCTCCTCTCTATGCCTCCATCTTAGATCTCTAATTACACTTTTAATAGCTGTTTATTTTATATATGGACTCATTTTACCAAAGTGTTCTGTTGCTTGCTTTGTTCAATTAGTTATATGTCTGGGTCATCTTTCTATGTAAATGAGTACAGAACAATCTCACTTTTTATTTTCTTTCACAAAGCATTTCATTGAAGAATACCCAACATGCAGAAAAGTACACAAATCCAAGTGTACAGCTTGATGAATTTTCACAATCTGAACACACTTGTGCAATCAGCACCAAAATCAAGGAAGAGAATGTGACCAGTTCCTGCTCCAGAATTTCTCCTGCTTCCTTCTTGTCACCACCCTGTACCTGTACCCCCTTCACAGGAAACCACTATTCTAATATTGAATGCCATGAATAATTTTGCTTGCTTTTTGTACTTCCTATAATTGAAATCCCACAGTATCTTTGTATCTGACTTTATTCATTCAACATTACTTTTGTGAGATTCAACCATATTTTTGCATGTGGATATAGATATTCAATTTTATTGCTTATTAGCAATATTTCTCAAAATTTTTTCATTATCATCCCCCCTACAAGAAGTCATTTTAGACATTTTTTTCTTAATTATCCCCTATGAAATTTAATTCTACAGATACTCTATCTGTTTATATATTTTATGCTTTATATATAAAAATAGTAAGATTGTTTGTACTCCCCAAGGGCCAATATATGCCCTAATGAAGCTGGTATTGCACCTGCAGAGAATGTATGCTTTATAGTATTCCATTGTATGAATATATTACAACATATTTATCCAATCTATTGGACAGCATTTGGGTAGTTTCCAGTTTTTTGGGGAGATTACTAGACTTGCTAGCATATGCCTTTTGTTGAAGGTGTGTATGCATTTCTGTTGGGCACATAAAGAATTCTGTTGAGTGGAATTGCTGGATCATGGAGAATATGCATATATGGCTTTGGTAGCTTTCCCAAAACATTCTCCAAAGCTGTGCACCATTTGTAACCTTCTACCAGTAGTTCATGAAGGTCCCAAATTCATGCCAACACTTAATATTTTAAATCTCTCTTAATTTTAACCATTCCTATGGGTGTGAAATATCACTGGTTCTATGAGCTAGATAGTATTCCATAGAGCGAACATACAGTAATTACTTTAGTCATCCCCTGTGGATGGATGTTTCAGGTGTTTCCAGTTTTTCATCCTGACAATCAAAGCTGCCGGGAACATCATTATACATGTCTCTTTAGGTGCATGATTGAGCCTTTTCTGCAGGAGAGTTTCCTAGGAGTGGAATTACTGGATCAAAGGGTGTAGGCTTCAAACTTTTTGGTAAATTCTCACTGCCAACTTTCCTTTCCAAAAGGCTTTGCCAATTCACTTTCCATCTCAAACAATATATGAGAAAGCACCCATTTTCCTGCATCATCAATAGCACAGGATATATCCACTAAGCCTGTTTCCTCTTGTGTAAAAGGAAGATGATAACATCCCACCTTCTAGGGATGGTGGGGAGATTTGGGGAGGCATCGAGTCTGTAAGGAACCCAACAATGGCATTTGGAGATACACTATGTACCATTCTTTTCCATCTCTCCCTTTTCTTCTTCCTGGTTCTCCTCCTCCTCCATTCAATTTTTTCAACAAGTACTTATTGAGCACCATGCCTGATCCTGGGTCAACACTGGTAAATAAAACAAATGTGGTCTCCATCCTTGAGAAGCTTACAATCTCACATACTCCTCCTCCTGCGTCACCATCTCCAACAGCACCCACAGAGTTTGCAACGTGCCTGATGTCCCTGGCACTGTAACAAATATTATTCACAGATTGTGTCCCAACTATAAGTTTTCTGTGCCAGGATTGAGTTGGGGAGCTGCTGGGCTGTATATGTGGTTTCCCATTATGAATACCCACCCACATGTCCCTACAATGTCCGAGGTGACATCTTGGCCACTCAAGTAGGGGATAGAACAGCACTGCTGTGCAGTACATGAAATAATCTATAGGGGCTGGGATATATAATACGACCTCTGTAATGGTGTAAAATGCATGCATTTATCATCAGAAGAGAAACAAAAACCAAAGATGCAAATCATAAATCATAATTGTACAGTGGCTCCAACATCCCACCCTTACCCCGTGCCAAACATTTTAGGTAAACTATGCTTATTCCACTTTCTTCTTCTTTGAAATCTCATTATTTCATGGGTCATGTAAGAAGACTGGATCTTTTTTTAAAATGCAATTTTACTGAGATATATTCACATACCCTTCCAAAATATACTATCAATGGCTGACAGTGTCATCATATAGTTGTGCATTCATCACCACGATCAATTTTAGAACATTTTCATTACTCCAAAAAATAAATAAATAAAAATAAAAAAGAACACCCAAAACATCCCATACCTTTTATCCTCTCCTTTTATTTTTTGTCTTTATTTTATTACTCATCTGCCCATATACTGGATTAAGGGACTGTCAGCCACAAGGTTTGCAGAAGACTGGATCTTAAGGGGAAAGAATTGGGGATATGGGTGGATACAGTGGTGTGCTGGAAAAATATTTAACAACTGGTTCTCTGAAAAAAAAATAGAAGAAAACTGAAGTCCTGATTTGTTAGCTAGATGGATGGATGGATGGATGGATAAATGGATAGATAGCATGATAACAGCAAATGTGGCAAAATGTTCTAAGTTAGTAGATCTTGGTATCTGGGTGGAGGGTATATTGGAGTTCTCTCGATGGGTTTTGTATTATTTTTGCAATTATCCTATAAGTTTGAAATTATTTCAAAATAAAATATTCACAAAAAAGTCCTGATTTGTAGTGTTTGCCAATTTCCATGGTGTAAATACTCCCACAGTGGCTGATTTCAAGCTACCAACATGGTGCCACTGAATGTTTGGGAAGAACTCTCTGCAGCACACCACTGAGTGTCTAGGACGGAGTCCTTTAGGTCCAGATCCAAACACCTGGGGTCAGCCCAGGATTGAAAGAGATCTTTCCTGAGGCAGCCTCTCTGCAGGGAGGGAGGTGGGTCTGGACAGCCCATTCCCTGGGTGGGGTGGGAGGGGAGCATGTTTGAACATGGTAGGTGCACAGGAAGAACTGGTGGATGAATACACTGGGATGCTGAATTGTCTCCTGATATGGATGGCAGCAGAGATTGCTCCTCAATTTCTTCTCAGACTGTAAATGAGGTCCTGGGGTCCCTCTTCTGACGAGTCGCATGTTTACACTGCCAGCAGCTGCAAAAACACAACCTGGTTTAAGGACTGCACTGAGGGAGGCATGCCTAAGTGTCCCAAAGGAGGTGACATTTCACCCAAGACCTGAGGAATGAGTAGGTGATCTCCAGGTGGGCAAAGAGGTGGAAACAGGTAAAGAGGGACCCCAACATGGGGAACAGCGGAGGTGAATGAGAGAACATGGTGTTTGCTTGCTTCTGTGTGGCCAGAGAATAAACTGTAAGGGATGATGGTGGTGAGAACTGAGTCCAGGTGAGGGCTGAGTGCAGGTGAGAGATGAATCCAGGTAGGGGCTGGATCATGGAGGGACTTGAAGCCTTCCTGGGGGTCTGGATTTGATCAGGTTGTAATGGTGATCACCCATCCTGGTTTGCCCAGAATTGAGGGAGTTTTCTGGTATGCAGGGATTTCAGTGCTAAAGTAAACAGAGATGTCCCTGAAAAAGCAGGACAAGTTGGTCACTCTACCCAATAGGCAATGGGGAGCCATGGAAGAATTCGGAGCTGGGGAGTGACCTGATAGTTTTGGCTGTTAGAAGACCAGTCAGACCTGTACTTGAAGCGAAGCTTCTGCGGGAAGCCATTTCTGAATCCTCCCTGGACTAGATCAGATCCACTTTCCATGACAGCACAAATTCCTCCCGATTAGTCATGTTATTCTTATAATGCCGGTTTGATGTCCGCCTTCCCCAAAAAGTCAGACGGCCTGTGAGAGTGTGAGATAATGCACATCCAGCATGGACTTGGCACATGGAAAATGCTCAGTGGATGGCTGTGATTTGGAAACAAAAGTTTGGTGTTGTCAGAACGGACACTCAAGCTCAATTCTAGAGATCTGTTTTGGGTTGAATTTGTTCCCCCCAAAGTTATATTGAAGTCCTAATCCCTGGTAACTGGGAGTGTGCCATTATTTGGAAATAGGGTTGTTGCAGATGAGGTAGTTAAGTTAAAATGAAGTGATACTGGAGTAGAGTGGGCTCTTAATCCAATATGGCTGGCATGCAGAGATTGCCAGAAGCTGGAAGAGCAAGGAAGATCATCCCCTAGAGCTTTTGGAGGGAGTGTGGCCCTCCCAGCACCGTGATTTTGGACTTCTGGCTCCACAATTGTGAGGAAACACATTATTGTTGTGTTAAGTTACCTAGTTGGTGGCACTTTGTAACAGCAGCCTCAGGGAACTAGGAAAAGGTATAAACTTGGAATAACACCCCCTCCTTCATCAAGAATGTAGTATGAAAACACCAAATACAGGGCTTTGGGGGCATGATTGGTGCTCAAGAAATCTTAGTTGAAGATGAATCAGAATTATACATTGAGAAGGATGAGTTGCCATGAGCCTGGGCAACCATCAATGATTTGGCCAACTAATTAAATTTATTACTTGTGTTATTAATATTAATTTAATCATTGTTTTATTACCTGATTTGATAATGTTTTATTGTTTAATTCTATGATGGCTCATGGTCTCCAGAGGAGTCAGATGGTCTATAGACAAATGTCGGGTGACCAGTGCTGGGATGAGGGTGCAGGAGGCTGTGGGAATCCCAAAGAGAGTCCCAAACAGGCACAGCACAAAATTGTGGCTTTGCCCCAGGCAAATTGCTTAACCTTTCAGAGCTGAAATTGTCTTGCCAGTAAAACGCGGATGGGAATGTCTGCTTCTGAGAACTGTTCAGAGGATGTAGCTAAATAATTTAAGCAAGGTGGCAGGTGCTTTCTGATTGTCTGGCAAACTCTGAGCCAGGACCTGCCCTTGCTTCTGAGGACACACAGACTTCAAGGTGCTTTATTGCAGGACGGTGATTTTCCACCATAGCTGCATGTAATTCCTTGGGGAGCTCTTAAAAATACTGACGAGGGGGCTCTCCTCTGGAGATTCTGACTTACTGGTCTGAGATGGGCTCCCGGCATTAGTAATTTTTTTTAACATGCGATTTGGAAAATGGGTTTCAAGGTGGGATACCACTGGTTTTGTGGAAGAGACAGCTAATGAGCAAACAGATCAATAAGTGAGCTAATTCAGATGGTGATAAGCATTTAAAGTGGAAATAAATGAGACAAGAATAGCTACAAGTGGCCACGGGACAGTGGGGCTGACTCTCAGCAGTGGTACAAGCTGAGTCGTGTGCTACTCCATTTGTATGACCCAGCTGGATCCTTTTCACCTTTCTCTCTCTCTTTTTTTTTTTAGATTTTATTGAGATATATTCACACACTATACAATTCATCCAAAGCATACAATCAATGGCTTGCAGTATCATCACATAGCTGTGCATAATACATCACCATGATCAATTTTAGAACATTTTTATTACTCCAAAAAAATAATAAAAGAAAAAAGAAAACCCAAAACATCCCATACTCTTTGTCCCCCCCCCCATTACTGACATCTAGTATTGGTGTGGTACATTTGCTACTGTTGATGAAAGAATATTAAGATATTATGGTTAATTATAGTCCATAGTTTCAGTAGGTGTGCTTTTTCCCATATTCCACTCTATTATTAACTCCTTGTAATAGTTTTGTGCATTTGTTCTAGTTCATGAAAGAACTTTTAAATATTTGTAAGGTTAATCACAGTCATCGTCCACCACAAGATTCACTGTATTATACATTCCTATATTTTAATCTCCAGCTTTCCTTCGGTGACATGCATGACTCTAACTTCCTCTTTCAACCCAATTTATACACAATACAACACTGTTGATTATATTCACAATAACATACTACAATCACCTCTATCCATTTCCAAAGGTTTAAGATCAACCTAATTAAAAATTCTGCACATATTAAGCAGCCACTGCCCATTCTCTAGCCTCATTCTATTTCCTGGCAGCCTATATTCTAGATTTTATGTCTACAACTTTACATACTATAATTTGTTAATGTTAGTAATAGCATACAATATTTGTCCTTTTGTGTCTGACTTATTTCGTTCAACATAACGTCCTCAAGGTTCATCCACATTTTCACGTGCTTCAGGACCTCATTCCTTCTTCCTGCTGTATAATATTCCATCGTATGTCTATATTATATTGTGTTTATCCAATCATCAGTTGATGGACACTTGGGTTGCTTCCATCTTTTGGCAATTATGAATAATGCTGCTATGAACATCGGTGTGCAAGTGTCTGTTCACATCCCTGCTATCAGATCTTCTTCCCCTTTTCTCTTTTACCACCTGGTTTGCAACTGAGTTGCACACTGGAATCACCAAGGGAGCAAAAAAAAAAATATTGCCTGGTTTCCATCTTGTAGAGATTCTGATTTAGTTGGTGGAGCTCAGGCAACAGAATTATTTTTCCTCTTGTAGCAAAATACATATAATGTAAACTTTACCATTAAGTGACATTAAGTGCATTCATGATGCTGTGCAAACATTTTCATCACTCCAAACAGAACCCATGTACCCCTTTCATCACTCCAAACACAAACCTCATTCTTGCCTCCGTCGATCACTGGCAACCACAAATCTGCTTTCTGAAGTCAGCATTGAAGGACCAGATATCACAAAGATATTTCCACCTCTGCTTTCTCATGTCCAAGGTCCTGACTGTACTCCTTCTGCTTGGCAGAGTCCTCTGCCTGGTTCACCCCTCCAGTATCCATGGGTCTCACTCGCTCCCACCTGCTTTTGTTGTAGATCTGATTCAGTGTCCTCTGAGCAGTCTGGCTAAACGATTTATTCTGCTGAACCTGTGTGACCCTCTCAAGATAGACTTGGAGCACCGCCAACCCCTTCTTTCATTTCTTTTTCATTGATCTGATCCTTGGGTCACTGATCTGATCCAGGAAGACTCAGGGGTCAGAGACAGCTGCCTTTGGAGCCCTGCTCCACCACTATTTGAGCCAACTTATTTAATTTTCCTAAACCTTTGTTTTCTCTGAAATTGCACAGTTGTCAGAATTAGGGCTCACATTTTTAAAATGCTCTAAGTGTATGCTGGAGCAGGGGCAGCTGCACCGTTCTCCCCGTTGAGCTGTAAGCACAGAGACTTTGCAAAATTTTGATCTAGTCAGGGAGGGAAGGAGAAGCCAGGACACATGGGTGTCTTCCCAGATCGTGGCTGACAAAATCCTGCCTGACGACGTGCCATCTCATCTTGTTGGTGCACGTACGCTGTTTACCCTGAGGGATCCTAAGATGATGACAGGTTGATGAGTTGTGAAGCAATACCACCTCCTTTCATCATGGTGAGACTTTGCTTCTGCAAGTCCCAACAGAGGCAACGGGGAGGGGCCCAAGAGGTCAGGACTTGACGTTCAATGGAACCATGGGCTGGGGGCAGATGAGAGCGGGTTTGCCCACAGGTGAACCTGAGTTCTTTATGGACATGGCCATTCTCTGACCAAGTGTTTCAAGGCAGGACATATCCACCATGCCTGTGAGCTAAAATGAAAATGATGCCCAGGAAAAAGATGCACCTTTCAGGAAAGATTTTTCTCTCATGCCAAGAAACAGGGCAGCTTGGAGATGGGGCACCTTCACCTACATCTGAGAAACAAGTCTGTTTCAGTCCTGGAGATTCCAATGTTGATGTTGCATTCAATATGGTGCCTTTGCATTTATCCTTTATTAATTGAAACCAAATAGAGAATAAAGTGGTATCAAGCTTCTCTGCACATTGGGGTCATCTCGAGCTTTTAAACATCCTGTAACAGCCTACATTCCAAGAGGAAACTCATTAAGCAGTCACTCCTCATCCCCTTCCCCAGCGCCTGGCAACCTCCAACTCGATTCTGGCTCTATGGATTTGCCTATTTCAGACATTTCGTATAAATGGGCTCATACAATGCGTGACGTT
This sequence comes from Choloepus didactylus, assembly GCF_015220235.1. Lineage (NCBI taxonomy): Eukaryota > Metazoa > Chordata > Mammalia > Pilosa > Megalonychidae > Choloepus > Choloepus didactylus. The sequence continues at coordinate 3,744,634 of NC_051331.1, forward strand.
TAGTGTCTGGCTTATTTCACTGAGTGTCATGTTTTGAGGTTCACTACATTGTACCAGAACTGCATACTCCGCCCCCCAACCTTTTCATTATTTATTTAGATGTTTAAGCTCTCACACTAGGTTTTACAAGCTGGTGAATATTAACGAATTATTTCTCTCACAGACCTATAACCACACATTCCCAGACTATAGTATAAATATATGGTTGAACTAACTAACATTAATACACATCACCCTTTTATCAATAACATGATAAAACAAATGATCAAGTATCCAAATATTAAGTTACACAGTCCAAAATGCATACAAAATATTAGATGTCTGCTGAGTCATTAGCAGAAACCTACTTTTTTTTTTGTTTTGTTTTGCAAGAGAGATTGGGAAGAGAAGGCAAAAAATCACACTTCAAACAAAAATAATAGTTGGCAAACAACTTCCAATAAATATGGAAAAAATTACAAGAATTTCATAAATTTTATGACTAAGAATTAAAGCATCTCTACCTTTAAAAAATGTTTACTAAATTAAAGAGCATATTCAACATGTTCTGCACGAGACAAAAGCAACATTTTACTAAAACTATTTAATAGCCCCCTCCCATTCAATTTTCAGGATCTCTGGTAGAGCTGCACATCAGAGTGCAAACATTAAATTAAGTGTAAGGCTTTTTTGTCTAGAGACATTAAAGACATGGGCTTCTATACAATGTAGATTTTCTAAATGGAAGTTTTCTCTACCATCACAAAATGAAATTTATAGATTGACATTAAATAATCACTGTAAGACTCGGTAAACATCCAACAAAATTCAATGGTTGCACAAACCTGATGTATACTGGTATGAATGTGGGAGACGTAAACATAAAATGAACAGGCAAATAACTATATTTCAATGTTTTAAGTGACAGAAAGAATACACCACACAAGTCTAGACTGTTCAGAGTTCCCGGGATTTTAAGTTTTGTATGAAACTAGAAATATACAAGTCTTGTGCTGGGTATCTTGCACCTAATCTCTCTAATATATATTGATAAGAGTCTGGCACAGGAATAGATTTAAAGAAGACTTATATCTCAATAGTGCATGATTTCAGGCAAGGTTAATTGTTACAAATGGTAAGCCCATTTTAAATGCTGACCAGCAAGAATCTTTTGCTTATTGTAACTCAAATGTAGAGTTGCAATTCTGCCAAACTTGTAGCATGTTAAAACTGCTTTCCAACACTCCTATGGAAGCTTCATTAGACTTATTCACCAACATGTTGGCTACTATGCAGACAAATTAGGTCCTCCTTCTTTCAAGTTCCACTTCCAAGATCATGATAAAACATCCTGGTTTTATTGAATGCAACAATTGTTTCTGCGGCCCTTGGAGTCTTTGAAGTGCAGCCACATTTTAGGACAACACTTCTCCAAATACAAAAATTGCTTGCTGTTAAAAGCTCCACGCTCTTTTGGTCTTCATGAACTGGAATGTATCCTCATATTCCATCCCATGTTCAGTCAGTGCCAGGGTGACAAGCACTGGAGCTCTGTCAAGATCTGCAAAACAACAAACAGTGACGCAGCAACCAGGTTTTTCACAGAACTTAATAGTTACAAGACTTAACCAGTCATTAACAGTCTGGTTGGATGGTGGTGTACCATCATCAAAAGGCTAATTAAGAACACGGATACCTCCCTTCTCTACAAGAGCAGTGTTGTAAGCTGTGTCACATACTCTTACTATTGGGGTAACTCCATACCTCTTGAGTTCCTCCATAAATTTGCTTAAGGTTGCATTGGTTGGATTGTGTGTAATACAAAATCTCAAGTTCCACATACTCTTACTATTGGGGTAACTCCATACCTCTTGAGTTCCTCCATAAATTTGCTTAAGGTTGCATTGGTTGGACTGTGTGTAATACAAAATCTCAAGTTCATGTACGTGGCTTCCACAGGAGCAGGGCAGCTCATTCAAGCCATGTTAATTGAGTTAAAAACACTCGATAGGGTTATGAAAGAATTTTTTTTAAAATTGAATACAGAAGGGATGTAAAGAAGTTGAAGTCCACTTCAATAGACTCCCCTTGGAATTCTCAGTGCTTCAAGAAGGAAGCTGGGAATAACGGGAAATGAAATGAATCTCCTACCAAGAAGCAACGATTCTTCAATCCAGGAATAATGAGGCAATATAGAGAAATGCACTGGGGTTTAACCCCATCCACGTCAGAACTCTTGTAAAATGCTCTGTGGATTTCAAGTCAACAATTTTGTGTCCGGCTTACCCATTCTGATGGGGGTTTCTTGGTGGAGTGGTAATGAGTTTCTACAGTTCACTTGTCTGCAAAGAGGTCATACCCTTCCCAAACCCCATAAATGTGTGACCAAGAACTCCATAGAACTGAGGAATATGTTTACTCATTGAAGATTATGCCGGTTTGTATATATTATGTCCCCCAGAAAAAGCCATGTTCTCTGGTGCAATCTTGTGGGAGCAGACATATTAGTGTTGATTAAGTTGGAACATTTGGATTGGCTTGTTTCCATGGAGATGCACCCCACCCAGCTGTGGGTGATGACTCTGATTAGAAAATTTCCATGGAGGTGTGGCCCCACCCATTCAGCATGGGCCTTGATTAATTTACTGGAGCACTGTATAAGCTCAGACAGAAGGAGCGAGCTTGCTACAGCCAAGAGGGACACTTTGAAGAATGCACAGGAGCTGAGAGAGGAACTGCAGTTTATAGAGACATTTTGGAGACAGCCTTTGAAAGCAGACTTTTGCTCTGGAGAAGCTAAGAGAGGACAAACACCCCAAGAGCAAATAAGAGTGACATTTTTGAGGAACTGCAGCCTAGAGAGGAACGTTCTGGGAGAAAGCCATTTTGAAACCGGAACTTTGGAGCAGACACCAGCCACGTACCTTCCCAGCTAACAGAGGTTCTCCAGACACCATTGGCCATCCTCCAGTGAAGGTACCCTTTGTTGATGGGCACTTTATGGCCTTAAGACTGTGACTTTGTAACCAAATAAACCCCCTTTATAAAAGCCAATCCGTTTCTGGTGTTTTGCATCCTGACAGCATTAGCAAACTGAAACAAAGATTGTGGCCTAACCATACAGCCAGTCCTGAGGCGACTGTGAGACAGGTGGCTGTGGAGGCACCAGGCTGTACCACGAAGTGAGTTTCTCTGAGGACAGTGCATTGCTGGGCAAGCCTGCAGCCGAAGGTGCCAACATGCACATCCAGGCTGCATCCTTTTTATGGACAAACAATATTCCATTGAGTGGGCATACCAAATTTCATTTATCCATTCATCCAGGGATAAATTTTGGGGTTGTTGCTACCTTTTGGTTACTGTGAACAAGAATAGGCAAATCTATAGAGAAATAGTTTTTGTAGACATGGGGGTATGTGTGTGTAAGGGGTGTAGGTGCAAATGATGCTCTGTAACAAGCAGATTTGTTGACCAGAAGTCACCAGAACATAAGGGTAAGGGACAAGGGCCCTGGAATCAGATTTCTTGATTCCCTTGACTTAAGTCATATAACTTCTTGGTGGCTGCCCCTTCTTTAATGGAGAGAAAATCATACCCACCTGGCTGGGGCATTGGGAGGAGTTCATATATTGAAAGCACTAAGCAAAATGTCTAGTATTTAGGAAGCACTCTATTTTACTTCCTAAACATCTCTGGAGTCCATCCTTTTCTCTCTAATAACACTTTCTCTACTCTAGTTGAGGTCGCCAACATCCATGACTTGGGTGGCAGCTGGTTGTATGATCCGGGAAAGTCCCAATTAGAACAGAGGGAGCTGGTTCTAATCAGCTGGTTTGGAAGATGTGTGGTGCCTGCACTCTATGTCTCCTCGCTGATGAGGGGGAGGGAGGGAGAAGGGAAGGAGGTGGCCAGAAACTGATAATATCAATGGGCTGAGCCAAGCCTCCTGAGAGGACGTGGTTTACACCACTGTGAGATGTGAGATATTATCATTATTGATGATAAACTCTAATAATTGTGCTGGTAATGAGGTACAAGCTGAAGGCAAATGAATAATTAGGTGTCAGCACCATGAACAAGCAGAAATTGCAACTGCAGTTAGTCTTGCAACATAGAGTCACCAACATGATTTTGCATTCAAGAATGGGTGAGGAAAGAAATAAGAAAGAACGAGACAGAATTCCAGTAAGTGCATCAAAGAATGCTTGGGTGGAAAATTACTGCTGGAAAAGGGATTTCAATGCAATGGCTCTCCACAGATGGCTGGAACTCATTCCAATCTCAGCTGTTATCATTTGCATATAATTGATAAGGCATCTCAAATATCAAGGGGGTCTATTGGTGAGATGTTAAGGGCTTCTGGGACCTGAGAAGCCAGAAGTGGAAATAACTGTGTGGAATCAGGTCTTCCAAATGCTAACCTCATATATTTGTCCTTGTGGGCAAGAAGTGGATCTTTTTCTGCTGGAGGATACACTTAATGGTGTTACACAAAAAGTGTTTTTCTGCAGTGGGGGGAATGTTTTTAGGTAGAACTTCCTTTCTTCTTTCTCTTCCTCCCCCTCTTCTTCCTTTCCTTCTTTCTTTCCTTTTCCTCTCTTCTTTCCTCCTTCTCTCTTACACTTCCTTCCTTCTTTTTCCATCTTTTCCTCCCTTTTTCCAGTCCTTCCTTCCTTCCTACATATATCAAATGCCTGCAATTCTATGCAAGGTGGATATAATGGAGAAAAGATGAATACAGCCCATGTTCTCATGAATCTTACATTTACTGAGGGTTGACTGTCATTAATAAAATAATCACACCAGTGAATACATAATTGGAAGCTGAGATAAGTACAATGAAAGAGAGAAGTATGGTTCTTTAAGAACCTAAAGAGACCCAGCTAGGACCAAGGGAAGTGAGAAGACTTCCGTGAGGAAGAGAGAGGCTTGAACGGGGACTGGGTGGACAAAGGAATGGGATGGGGAAGAGTAAGAAAGAATGTCCCAGGTAGAGATTTAATGTCCCCGGTAGAGATTTAACATGGACAAAAGCCCCTGTAGCTGGAGGATGGAGAGGGAGCCAGTGGGTGGGGTGATGGGGGAGGGGTCCAAGATGACAACGAAAAGGGAGAGAGAGGGAGAAATGGAGGGAGCAGGGGAGAGAAAGAGGGAGAGAGGGAAAGAAGGAGGGAGGGAGGGAGGGAAGGGGAGAGAGAGAGAGAGAGAGAAACCCCTGGCCCTGGCAGGGCTGTGGTAAGGATTTTGGCTCTTGTCTCAAAGCTATGCTTTTCCTCCAAATGGCATGGAACCAAATTTCCTTACTTTGACAAGTTGCTGCAGAACCACTTCAACTAAACCCAAAGAAGCTTTTTACCTGCTGGGTACTTTTTATGTCCCAGAGGGAGAGAACCTTTTTAGGACTCTTCTGATAAAGGTTTAGTACTCAGAACACTGAACTTAATAGTACGATAGATCTCAAGTACACTGACCAATTGCAGAATTTCCCACCAGTAATAGTAAGATCCTGATGGAAGAAAGAGACTTTCCAGCAGCGATCTGTGTGAGGAAAGCGGTGAAGGATGTGCAGAAAAATGAAGCTCCCCGATTAAGTGAGTACAAGGGAAAGAGGCATCTGGACCAGATCAAAACAGGAATCTGGCAAAATTGGCCCTGGCTACTTCTCCAGCCTCAGTCACCCCCATCCTTAACCTATTTTTCAGCTTCTCAAATGCACCATGTGCTTTGTCTCTTGTCCCAGGACGTCTGCTTGGGGTATTTGCCCTGTTGGGAACATCCTTCTCCACTCTCCGGTTTAACTTGGTTGGTTCCTGCTCATCTCCCAAGATTAGTGCATCCATCACATCTCACTCTTTTCCTAATAGTGCCAAGCATTATTCAAAGCACCACAGCATATTATCTCATTTAATTCTCCCAGCCCTGTGAGGTGAAAACTGTTATAGGGACAACTTTGTGTGTTGGGGGAAACTGAAGTTGAACAGAGAGGTTAAATTCTATTTTAGTCTTTCTGGGGCTGTCATAACAAAGTATCACCAATCATATAGCATAAAGCAACAGAAATTTATTGTCTCAAAATTCTGGAGGATGGAGGTCTGAAACCAAGGTCTAAGCAGGGCTGTGCTTCCTCTGAAACCTGTAGAAGATCCCTCCTTGCTTCTCCCAGCTTCTCATGGGTGCTGGCCATCCTTGGCATCCCTTGTCTTGCAGCTACATCACTCTCATCTCTGCTTCCATCATCACATGACCTCCCCTGTGTCTCTCTGTGCCTCCAAGTTTCCCTTTCTTTTAAGGACACTATTATATTTTAAGAGCCCACCTGTGCTGGTTTGGATGTATTATGTCCCCCAAAACACCATGTTCTTTGATTCAATCTTGTGTGGGAAGGTGTATTAGTGTTGATTAGGTTGGAATCTTTAGATTAGGTTGTTTCCATGGAGATGTGACCTACCCACCCGTAGGTGATAACTCTGATTGGATAATTTCCCCGGAGGTGTGGCCCTGCCTATTCAGCGTGGGCCTTGATTAGCTTGCTAGAGCACTATAAGAGCTCAGACAGAAGGAGCTCAGGGCTGCAGCCAAGAGAGACACTTTGAAGAATGCGCAGGAGCTGCGAGTGGAGCTGGCACATAACCTGGGATCAACAGACGCCAGTCTCGTGACTTTCCAGCTAATGGAGGTTTTCCGGAGGCCATTGGCCTTCCTTCAGTGAAGATATACTGCTGTTGATGCCTTCATTTGAACATTTCATGGCCTTCAGACTGTAACTTTGTAACCAAATAGAGCCTCTTTATAAAAGCCAATCCATTTCTGGTATTTTGCACAACAGCAGCATTAGCAAACGGGAACACCACCCTAACTCAGTTTGGCCTCATCTTAACTAATTCCACCTGCAAAGACCCTTTCTCCAAATAAGGACTCATTCACATGTACCAGGGTGGGAACTCAACATATCTTTTTGGGGGGGACGCGATTCAAGCCATAAGTTTCTCAACTAACAACTGGCAGCAGCAGAGTTTAAACCAGTAGTTGACTCCAATATCCATGCTGCTCACTGCTTTCTTGCAGCGTCGAGGGAAGATGGGTGGAGCTGGAGAATTATGAGCAGGGGCTGCTCATAGCAAAATGGGTCTGCTATTTCTAGGCCACCTCGGCACTCAGGGCTTACTCCCCAAAACAGGGATCATTAAGCCCCATTCTAGGTCTCACCAAGCAGGCATATGATAATTTGCAGGGACATGTCAATAGTCAAGTCAGTAGTTGGTGCTGGTGATGAATTTGGGAATGGTGAGAGCAGATAGCTGCTTAATAGTCCACGATTCTGTCTCCAGAGATAGAGGGATGAAGGGCATCCTGGACTTCCACTAACCCAGGATGGGAGCCGAAAGGAATCATATTTTATTTCTTTCCACCGAATTATTTAGAATATAAGTTTAGCAGTAAAAAGTGGCTTTAGAAACTTAAGTTCATTTTTTTCTTTTATTCAAGAATACTAATACATGGTTCTAGGACTAGAGTGGAAGCTAAGCAACCACCAAGGACCCAAATTCCCTCTGTCTTGTTGCCTCACTCAACATGTCGCTGTCATGTTGTGGCCCAAAATGGCTGCTGCAGCTCCATCATAACATCCTACATTCCAGCTGCCAGGAAAGATACTGTGATATGCATGTCCCTGTGAAATCTCCTCTCATTGAGGAAGGGTTGAAACTGGTCATACTATTATTATTATTATTTTGATGTTTAATATTTTATTTCCACATATGGCATTTGGATACAGAAAAGCCCTGTGTAGTACTGATTTTGCATCACACTGTGGTTGTGCTGAGGACAGCATCAATTACTAAAGGCAGAATTTTAAAATGAAAGTACTTCTTCCGTTAGGCAGGGTTGCTTTCTTCATACCAGGAAGCTCTTAGATCCCTGGAAGTTGATGATTGTTTTTCCCCCTCAGGTTTTCCTTTTTAATATATTGATAGTTCTTCTCTCTGCTTCAATGAAGAGGCTCTAGGCTGAGAATAAATCTGAGACGCAATGTCTGAGAAGTATAACCATTGAATTATATAACCATCTTTCCTTCCTTCTGCCAGTCTTAAAAGAAAAAAGTGGCTATTTAGATTTGGTCTATCGTTCCTCTTGGTGCAGATGAAAGAAAGGCAATTCACAAAGTGCTTGAAATCTGAATATGATGCTGGCAGAAATTCGACATAATTCACTTTGGAGAAGTCCAAGAATCTACAGACTCAAAGAGCTGGAGTGTACTCGGACCAACTGGTGTGCTGTCTGCTTTTTAAGGAAGCACATGAAATCTTACTAATGTAAGGTCCAACATACATAACGATAAGAGCCAAGCTGTTCTGGCTGAATACTCACCCTCCTTCCATTTAATGCTCCAACTAGCTGTAGGAGCTTTTGCAACTGAGTTTGAAACCACTGATTTCATACATTTTTCACTCAGAAAATTGGTGCCCAGTGAGGTAAAGTGGCTTGTTTCTGTTCACATTGGCCAGAAATAAATCTTGATTACCGACCTCCCCCCCTTTTTTTTGGCTAGTGCTCTTTCCACTATGACACAGTTTTATCTCAAAAGTGTTTGCAGATATTAAATCAAAGTGTGTTCCTTATGAACCTTTTCCTCTCTAGAGAATCAAACCATCACATATTGTGGAAACTCACTGAATTTCTTAAAAAAAAAAAAAGTGGAACACATACTAATGTATTTGTTCACAGCATGCACCAGGCATTATGCAGACATTTTTATATACTCATTTAATACTCATGGACAATAAATCCATCCCATTTTGCTGATTAAGCAACTAAGGTTCAGAAATTGTTTTTTCACAAGGCAGCAGGATGAGCAAGGCTATCCCTTCAGTTCCCGTTATCAGAGAAATTTATTTTAAGTTCCTGAAAGAGGAACTGAGCAGCTTTGATTCATTTGCCACCTCTAGAAAAAGTTTCCGCTTATTTTTGGGGCCTCTCGATTTTCTTTTTTTGTCTCAGGACCCTTTAGAGTTGATCCAATCTAAATACATGTTTCCTCACAAAGGACAGAAATTGTTTCATGACGAATCATTTGTCCTTTCTTCCTTCTGATGAACCCATCCTCTTCTCTGATCCCTACTGGAAGAATTCAAGATGAAGTGTGCCATCCTCTTTGCTAAGGGATGAGAACTGTCATTTGCTGAGAGAGCAGTGACTAAACAGTTGGCTTCTTTAGATGTTGGTTATTTTAACCATCTGGAGAGAAATGGAGATTCCAATACAGAGTGATGAACACAAGTTCTCCAAGGGCAAGCACTCATTCATTTATTCATTGGACAAACATTTATGATGAGCCTACTAGGTCCCAGGAGCTGAAGTAGATATAAACTAATTGTAAAGAGGCCATTCATAATAACCACACAGTAGGGTAGAATAGAGGTGCCCTAAGAGAGCCCACAACATGTTCAGGTGGTCTACGGATGAGATGCTTCACCCCAGGGTGATCGGAGAAGACTCTGTGCAGACCAAACATTTGAGCTGGACATTGGGGGATGGTTTTCATTCTTGAGGTAGAGCTGGAAGGAATTCATCCCAGCTGAGGGAATGGCAGCAGAAAACTTGAAGACCATCATGAGGAGAAGGCCAGTGTGGTCCCCTGGAGTCTTTACCCCAGAACATGCTGGGAGATACACTAGAAAGCTGGTTGGACACATACAAAAGATTGAAGGCAAGACTAAGAAGTTTTGCATTAATCAGGAGCATCTACTCTGGCAACTGCCTTTGAAGAGAATTCATCTGGGGAAGCAGATCCCGAAGGCAGTGAGAGTGAAATGAAATACTCCTGAAATAATCTAGGCCCAATGGGTGTGGTGGTGAGAGTGAGTGGGATAGGACAATTGTGGAAGAGATGTTAAAGAAAGAACAAGGGCAGAACAGGAGCTGGCTTTGGGGGTGATGAAGGTGAGTGTCAAAGGTGATTCTCTCATGGGGTTGTGTGTACAACTGTGTGATGCTACTGTGAGCCTGTGATTGTATACTTTGGATGGTTTGTATGGTGTGTGAATATATCTCAATAAAACTGCATTAAAAAAAGGAGATTCTCACGTTTTGAAATGACAGTGATGCCCTTGACAGAAATAAGGAAGTTGTTTTTGGTGAGAAAATCCTAAGTGTAGTTTCAAATGTGTTAACTAAAGTCATAAGTCTTATGCTTCATGTGCCTAGAAGGGAGTTATGGTTAGAGTAGGAGCAATTCTGATAAGAGATTATTTTATCTTGAGAAAGGAGACAATCAGGGCTCAGAAAGTTCAAGTGCCTTTTGAAACGAGGTGTGAAGGCAGAACCGGTCTTTCCTTATTTTGATCCCCACCTTTCTTACTTCCTTCTCTTCTAGAATTAACTGAGCTTAAGGTTGTAAATGACTTTAAAATGAGAGAATCCACATTAGCACTATTCCCTTATCTCTGTTCTCCACCTTGGTGCCATATGACATTCTTGGGGCCATGATTCTAAGTGTCATGCTTGGAAGTCCTTGGGTTCATCTGGAGTTGTCTTCATCAGTTGCCCACACAGAGCAGGATGAAGGTGAGAAGCCAGAGCCTCCAGCCAACAGCATCAGTGATCCAGCTGTATTTGTCCACTCCAGGGTGGCAGCACTGGGTGGCTTGTGGGCAGAAGTTGACATTGGGGCACTGCTCCAGGGTCCTGGGCCTGGGTGTTGGGTGGCTAAGGTTGAAGAGCTGGTGCTGCTTGGATCTGCGAGGCAAGCCGAGTGGAAGGAGGTGAAGAGGAGGCTGAGGGTCAGGGTGGCCCGAGTCACAGAGATGAGACGCTTCATGCTGGAGGGAGAGACATCGCCTACAGGGTCCCCAGAGCTGAGAGCTGAGCACCCTGGGCTCTCTGTGCTGCGTGTGTCCCGGGCTGTAGAGCAGACCCCTCCCTGCCCTGCTGGAGCTTGAGGTGATTTCTCTATTATTATTTTTTTAATCAGAGCATTTGTTGGTCTACATAAACATCATGCCAAAAAGAGTTCCCATATAACCCCCTCACACACGCAGTTTTCCCTATTGTTAACATTGTGCATTTGTGTGGCATCTTTGTTACAATCCATGAAACCATGTTATTATAATTATGCTATTAATTTTTGCCCACTGTTACACTGTGTTCTAGAGTTCTATGGGTTGTGTGTGTGTGTGTTATATACAATCTAAAATCTCCCTTTTTTTTCCTTTTTGAATATACAATTCAGTGGTGCTCATTATACACACAAAGTCGTGCTTCCATCCCCTCAACCACTGCCAAAACTTTACCACCACCCCAAACAGAAATTCCATATCCCCGACACATTAACTGCTGGTTCCCCTCCCTCTCAGCCCCTCCTAACCTGTCTTCCAGTTTCTGACTTCAGGAACGTGCATATTCTGCTTATTTCATATAAGTGAGATCATACAGTAGTTCTCCCCTCATGTCTGGCTTATTTCCCTAGTGACTTGCTTTTAACCAATAATTCTATTATTTAACCAGTAATTCAATTGTAAAAGTGATGGGACTACACCTCTGAGACGAGGTGGCCAAAAGACTGAGTTCTGTTTTGCTGGCTCTCTGGCTCGGCTCGCTGGCCTTCTTAGCTTGCACATTTTGATGCACATTTGAGTTGTCCACGGGCAGGGAACACACAGCAGCCTCCAGCCAACAGCCTACAGGGAACGAATCTCACCTCCATGGTGTGCTTGAGTTTGGAAGCAGATCTTTTCTCGGTCGAGCTTAGAGATCTATGGTTCCAGCCGACACTGCAATGCAAACAGAGTCAGTGACCTACAGAACCTGTGGGATAATAAGTGCTGCTGCTTCAAGCCGCTTGATTTTTGGTGATTTGTTACACACCAGTAGATAACTAAAACAGGCCTGAATTGGTTTCCCGGGGCCATTGTAACAAATTACCAGAAACTGGAGGGCTTGAGACAACAGAAATGTATTATCTCGCCATCCTGGATGTCAGATGCCTGGAATCAAGGAATCAGGAGGTCTGCGTTCCCTCTGAAGGCTCTAGGGAGGAACTTTTCTTGCCTCTTCCAGCCTCCGTGGTTCCAGCAGCTCCTTGGCCTTGGGCTGTGTCACTCCAATTTCTGCTTCTATCTCATGGACGTCTCTCTGTCTCTTTTCTGACTGTCTCTTTTCTGACTGTCTCTTGTTAGGACACTGTCATTGGATTCAGGATCCACCCAGGTAATCCAGCACGATCTCATCCCAATGTCCTTCACTTATATCCACAAAGACCCTTTTCCCAAATAAGTTCACATTCAGAGGTTCCAGAGATTAGGAAATGGACATTTTTGGGGGTGGGGTGGGGTGGGGAGCACCATTCAACTTACTACAAGGTCAGATCCCCACAAGTTGCTGACTCCTTAAAAGAAAGCAACATATTGCTGATTTTTGCAATGCCGATCCCTACACATAACCACAGCAAGAGACAACTGTTTCCCGTCAATTAGAACAATGAATAAAATAATCACAACTTTGTGGGTTTTTCTTTGAAACCTGTGTCAAATCTCAATTCTGAATGTGTACACCAGCATTCAGAGTAGCAAAAGCCAAAGGGTTCATCAACAGATGTACGGATAAACCAGCTGTGCTATAAACACACAATGGAATATTATTATTATTCAGCTGTAAAAAGGAATGAAGTTCTGATGCATGTTACAACATAGATGATCCTTGGAGACAGCAGGTTGAGTGAAAGAAGCCAGACACAAAAGGACAAATATTGTATGATTCCACTTGTTTGAAATATCTAGCATAAACAAATTAAAGAGACAGAAAGTAGCTAAGAGCAATATGTTGCTTTCTTTTAAGGAGTCAGCAACTTGTGGGGATCCGACCTGGTAGTAAGTTGAATGGTGCTCCCCACCCACACACCCCCAAAAATGTCCATTTCCTAATCTCTGGGGGTGGAGGTGGAAAGGGGAATGAGGCATCATTGCTTAATGAGTACAGAGTTTCTGTTTCAGGAAATGGAAAAGTTTTGGTAATGGATAGTGGTTTGAGTAGCGCAACATTGTTATGAATCTTACATTGAATGTAACGAATGCCACTGAACTGTATGCTTGAAGGTGGTTAAAATGGGAAATGTTATATATTTAGTTATATATATTTTACCACAATTAAAAAACCCTGCAATTCTAAGAGTGAATTCTCTGAAGGGGAGATCGCCTTGCGTATTTACTCTTGAGTTTTTCTTTGACAAAAAGAGCTCACTTCATTGCTTGAGAAGGGAGTCTATAAATTTGGGGACAGCAGGATTTGCCATTTGCTATAGAACAGCAACTTCTATGTGTCACCTCTTCTCCCCCATTTCCTAGTGGGGGTTATACATCTCAGGGATTGTAAATCTTGTGTTGGTATCTGAACATTGTTTATTTGCTGTGTCTGGGCAGACTCCATTTGATTCACCGACCATGGAACCATAAGATTCCATGCCTGGGCCTAATGAATGGCTGCTCGGTACCCAGAGATCAAGTATTTACTGATGGGGAACTTGGGGTGTCTCCTAAACCCAAAGAAGGACATGCTGAGATAACTATTGCTAAAACATTGTTGAATTCCCTTCCAGGTTTTGTTCAAGAATTTTTGACTTTGGAGATGTCTCAGTTTAATCCAGAGCTTCTCACCTTGGGTACTGCTGACATTTTGGACCCAGTAATTGTTTGTTGAGGAAGCCACCCTGTGCACTGTAGAACATTTAGCATCCTCCCTGGCCTCTACCCATTAGATGTCAGTAGCTCCCCCCCAAAGTGAAAACCAAAAATGTCTCCGGACATTGCCAAATACGCCCCAACATGGGGAGCAAAATTACCCCCAGTTACAAACCCCTGTTTCGGTCCAACCTCTTTCCAGTGTAAGCATCTCCGTTACATCTCTGGCAAATTCTAGCCTGCGCTTGATTGCTTAATGGGTGCAGAGTTTTTGTCGGGGATAATGAAAATGTTTTGGAAATACACAGTTATACAATAACTATGATTGTGTAACATAGCTACACAATATTGGGAATGTACTTAATGCTACTGAACTGTGTACCTGGAAATGGTTAAAACTGTAAATGTTTTGATATGTATATTTTACAATAAAAATGTTGCTGTTCCACTGGAAGGACCTGCAAGAGGCTCAAAAGTCAGCAGGTGGTGACAGCCTGTGCCCAGGAGGACATATGGGGCATATTTAAGGGAGCCCTTTCTCTCTGGCTTTGATCTGTAGCAAGCACTGGTGAATGGATAGTGGACATATGAGTTTCCTGGGGCTTCTGGAACAAACGACCTTAAGCTGGGTGGCTTGAAATAATAGAAATTTACTCACTCACTGTTCTGGAAGCAGCAGTCTGAAATCATGCTCCTTCCAAAGGCTCTAGGGGAGGCTTTTTCCCAGCCTCTTTCAGCTTCTGGTGGCCCCACGTATTTCTCTACCTGTGGCCACATCACTCCCTTCTCTGCCTCCATCTTTAGGTGACTGTCTTCCCTCTGTGTCTGTGTGTCTGTGTCCAAAAATTTCCTCTTCTTTAAAAAGACACCAGTTGTATTGGATTTAGGCTGACTGCAACCCATTATGACTTCTTAATGAATTACCTCTGCAAAAACCCTATTCCACATAAGGCTATTCATGGCTTCCAGGATTAGCACCTGAACATATCTTTTTGGGGACATAATTCAACCCAAAATACTGGATTTGGGGCATTTATTCTCCAGCGTCTGCACTGTAGAATTGTCAGGACTGGGAACTTCTGGGTTGGATCCATGTGGCTGATTGGCTCTGCCAAAAAGAGCAATATTCAAAAAGGCATATGCTTAATAATAGGGAATATAAGGGGCATGGGGTTTTTCTTTTTGGAGCTATGAAAATATTCTGAAATTGATTATGGTGATGTAAGCACATATCTGTGATTACACTGAAAGCCACTGATTGTACACTTTGGATGCACTGGATGGTATGAGAATAAAACTTTTTTCTAAAGACAAAACAGAACAAAACAAAACAGAAAAACAAAAACAAAACAGCATGTGCACTGTTAACCTCAGGAGGGAGGGGCTGATTCTAATTTGGTCCCTGCTGTATCCCCAGCACTGAACACAACCTCAACATAGAAAAATTGCTCAGGAGATATTTATGGCTGGAATGGGCACACCTTACTTTATATCCCATGACCCGGGATCTTCCTGTGGGAAGATAATAATCACATGTCAGTGTGAAAAGTTGTGTGATGGGAGGGTGTCAGATAGATGAAAAGGAAGACAGAGGAGGAACCAAATTAAGTTTGGATGGGAGATGCAGTCAGGGCAGGCTTCCTGTAGGAGGCCACTCCAGAGCCGCCTGCTTTTGGACGACGTTGGCTGTCCTGGATCAACTTGTGTGTGTGAGTGCTCCTCACTGCTTTGCTCTGAGTGCCTGACACAGAACCTGGCACTTTGGGGTTTGGTAAATGGTGAACGAAGCGTGCCGTGAATTTTGATGGAGCAGAGGGGCCCCCTTCCCCTCAAGAAGTAAATGGGGAAAAGGGCAATGGGAAGCACAGTGGTCTCAATCCCACTTCCCCACCGAGCTGTATGGGGTCTTGGAGAATAACCAGCCCCAACTGGAGAGGGTTGCAGGGGCCCCTGGTTGGAGGGTGGTGATTTGTCACTAGGGGCAGAAGTGAGGGAATCAACATTCATCTAAGAGGTTAAGGATAGAGGGGAGTTTTGAGGATTTCTGTTAAGAGAGCAGGCTTTAGAGTTGGAGATGAGAATTCCAGCTCTGCTGTTTTCTAGCTGCCTGTCCACAGTTGCTTAACCCCCGTGCCTCAATGTCCCCAACTGTAAAATGGGAACCACGCTGATAATGGGAACAACTCACATGCATCGAGAATACATGCGGCCACTGTCCTACAAACCTTACCCGTATGAGCTCACTTACCCTCATGACAACACTTTGAGGTGGATGCTGTAATTGTCTCATTTTACAGGAGGGCAGACTGAGGCTGGAAAGGGACAGTGACTTGCCGAAGGCCACACAGCTCGAGAGTGGGAGAGCCTGCATTTGAATCGGTCGCCCCAAATCATCCTAACAATGACTACATTGCCAATAACGTCTTATAGGACAAGCACAATCACATATAGTAGGTGCTCAATAAATGATGATTATTGTTATTTTAAATTATAATTCTGCTAGAGGGCGCTGGCAGGGAGGGTGGGTCAGGGGACAGAGAGCTAGCCAGGCGGGCGGTGGTTCTCTCCTCCCACGGCCCCAGTGCGCGCGCCGGACCTGCCGGGTGGGGTGGGGACGCGCGCCCGTCACTTGGGGGCGGTTCCGGACTCGCTGCACGGCGGCGTGCGCGGGTCCCAGCTGTTGACCAGGCGCTGCGCCTGCTCGTAGCACACGTGCGGGTGCCGCTGGCGGAGGCGCAGGCGCACCACGTTGAAGTCCACGTCGTGCCCGATCTTCTTGCAGTTGAGGCTCCAGGTAAGGTGATCGCGCGAGGCGAGCAGCTCGTTCAGGTTCTTCTCCATGCGGGAGATGTGGCGCTGCAGCTTGTCGGCGCCCTGGAGATGGGGTGTGAGAGCTCGGGCGGAGGGCGGGGCGCTACCTAGGGTGGGCGGACACACCCGCTCTAGGTGTTCTTGGAGCGGGGCTGCAGGAGATGCTGCCCCTAGGGAGTGAGGGGGCGGGGTGGGTCTGGGATGGGGAAACGCAGCTGGGCAAGGTGTGCGTGAAGAAAGAGCTTCCTTAGGGCAGGGCTGAGGGAGAGGCGGTGCCATGAAAGGGTGGACACGGGCTGAGGGGATTTACTTGAGCCGGGTGTGGGTGTTGAAGGGTCCCTCCGGTTGGGAGGGAGTTGAAGAGGCGACCTGGTGAGGGCAGGTCTTACCTGGGCCAGGTGTGCGTGAGGAAGAAGCCCTGCGGGAGACGGGGCGGTACCTGGAGAGGGCAGCTGGGAGCGGAGGTGTAACTGGGAGGGGCGTACCTGGGCGAGGCGCGTGGCCTCGGGGAGTTGGGTGCCCACGTGTCTCTGGTACACTCGAACCAGGGGTCTGTCCAGCTTCTCTCGAGTCTCCAGGTGCGTTTTCGACACGGGGCCCTGGTGGAGGGCGGTGTACGGAGCGGTGAGGCCCAGCCCACCTGGGCACGCCCAGCCGCCACCCGCGCAGCCTCTTCCCCCGAGCCCTACCTTGATGAGGCCGCGGGTGATGTACATCTCTTGGTTGAATTTCGTGCACCGGTGGATAGTCCCTCGCATTAGCCCCAATGTCATGTTCATTCGTTCCTGCGGCGGTACGGAGGGACGATCCCGCTGGCTCCGCGTCCCCACTGCTCCACGCTCTCCGGCCTCCGTGTTTTCCCACGCTCGCCCCCGCCGCGCGCACCTTCAGCTCGGTGGTCTCTCTCATCTTCTGCGCCAGCGAGGCGCACACGCGGTCGCTTACAAGCTCTTGTTTCTTCCGGATGTCCGCCTCGTTTTTGGTCATTTCTATCAAAGCGTCCTTGGACTCGCCCAACAACCGCTTGGCTTCGTACAGAGCTGAGGCACACTCTGGGGGCGGGCGGGGCGCACGTAGGGCGCGGAGTCCTCCTTTTCCAAACCTTGGTTTCTGCCCTCCCCCTCTTCTCCCCGCTTTTACATTCGTAGGTGGTGGCAGGCCCAGGGCGAGGGGGCCTTACTTAGGGACGGAGGGGAGGGAGGAAGTCCAGAGGAGGGGTATTAGTGGGGAGAGGGTGAGGAGCCTCTTGGGTTAATTTCCTTAGAAGCAGAGCCTGGGTCGCGGGTAATTGTTGAAGCCAGTGATTGGAAGCGTGGGAAGCAGGGTTGCGCAGGGGGATGGGGGTGGGTGGGTAGTAGTGGTGGAGCGAAGCAAGAACGTGGGCTCAGCTGGAGACTGGCATTCAGCCTTCCCATTGGGTCGACGCCAATTCCCCTGCGAAGGGGGCATCCGTAAACCGTACAGGGATGGGCCAAGGAGTTCCGGGTGGGTAACAACAGCTCTCACTGTAGTGGGGGCTCCTTCTTGTGGCGCCTACCTGGGGCATAGGTGCCCACGGGGTCCGTAGGCGGCGTTTTGTGGCCCTGAGCGCGCGGGGTGGGCGCGCGGGAGAGATCCACCCAGGAGTGGCGGCCGGCCTGCTCCAGAACCTTGTCGAGCGGCTGGTTCATGAGATCCACAGCCTGGAGCCTCTCCTTGTAGCAGACGACTAGGTTGTCCTGGCAGCTGGCCAGGGCCTGGGGGTGGGGTGGGGGAGAGGAGGAGGAGGCGTCAGGGGAGAAGGCAGGTTGTGAGGTGGGGAGGTGGCTGGAAGTCCTTTCTGTGCTGGGGGCTTGAGGCTCAGTAGCTGCAAAGCCTTTCTGCCTCCAGACTGACCTCCTGCAGGCAGAAAGGAGCAATGTCACACTCGAAGTTCAGCGATCCCTGCATCCTCTTTCCCCAAGCCTTCAATGACCCCTTCCTGGTTGCGGTGGTGGGCAGCAGGGGCTGTTGGCAGCTTCCCCACCCTGGGTATCAGACTCTTTGCCTGGATCTGCTCTGGGATCCCCAGAAAGTCCTCCTTCCTCAGTTTACCTGTCTGTAAAGTGGAGCGTTAGCACTGGCTACACTTATATCTCCGCCCTCTTCCATTCCCCTTCCTCCTCAATTGCATTCAAGGATAACCCCCCACCTCCCAGGGACCCTCACTCTGCTCTAATCAATATTAGGAGCCTTCTGCTGACCTCAGACGCCCTCCTTCTGGCCCTGGGGGAGGGGGGAAAGGGAGAGCGACTGCTTAATGGGTATGGGGTCTCCTTTGGGGGTGATGAAAATGTCTTCATCCTGGATAGAGGTGGTGGTTGCACAACAGTGTAATGTACTAAATGCCCCTGAACTGTTTACTTTTTTTTATTTTTATTTTTATTTTTTATTTTTTAATAGTTTTTTTATTAAATTCAGTTTTATTGAAATACATTCACACACCATACAGTCATCCATGGTATACAATCCACTGTCCACAGTATGATAACATAGTTATGCGTTCATCACCACAATCTATCTCTGAACATTTTCCTTACATCAGAAAGAACCAGAACAAGAATAAAAAGTAAAAGTGAAAAAAGAACACCCAAATCATCCCCCCATCCCACCCCATTTGTCCTTTAGTTTTTATCCCCATTCCTCCACTCATCCATACACTAGATAAAGGGGGTGTGATCCACAAGGTCTTCACAATCACAGTCACCCCTTGTAATCTACATCATTATATAATTGTCTTCAGGAGTCCAGACTGCTGGGTTGGAGTTTGGTAGTTTCAGGTATTTACTTCTAGCTATTCCAATACATTAAAGCCTAAGAGGTGTTATCTATATAGTGCATACGAACGTCTACCAGAGTGACCTCTTGACTCCATTTGGAATCTCTCAGCCACTGAAACTATTTCGTCTCATTTTGCATCCCCCTTTTGGTCAAGAAGATACTCTCAGTCCCACGATGCCGGGTCCACATTCATCCCCGGGAGTCATACTCTGCATTGCCAGGGAGATTTACACCCCTGGGAGTCGGGTCCCACGTAGGGGGAAGGGCAGCGAGTTCACCTGTCGAGATGGCTCAGTTAGAGAGAGAGAGGGCCACATCTGAGCAACAAAGAGGTACTCAGGGGGAGACTCTTAGGCACCATTACATACAAGTTTAGGCTCTCCTTTGTGGTAATGAGCTTCATAAGGGTAAGTCCCATGCTCGAGGGCTCAGCACATCAAACCACCAGTCCCAATGTTTGCGACAACATCAACACCAGTCCAGGTGAGGATGTCCAACACATCCGCACCCTCCCCCAGATCCCCGGGGCTGGGGAGGGGGAGGCTGTAAATATATTTTTTATTATCTGCCCAAATTACTGAACTGTTTACTTTTAAATGGTTAATTTTATGTTACGTGAATTTTACCTTAATGAAAAAGTAATTTTGTATTTGTATAGACATATGCAAGCACCACTCCATCAAGACACAGAATATTTCTATCATTCCAGAAATCTCCCTGGTGCCCCATCAGCACTGCTGAAGTGACCACTCAACTGATTTCTAGATGAGTTTTGCCTGTTTTTTAAGGAGTTGTTAGACTACATCTTGTGGACTGCCTGCCTGCTTTGTAAATAAAGTTTTATTGAAACATAGTCATACCTAGTCATGTACTATTGTCTCTAGCTGATTTTATACTAAAATGGCTGAACTGAGAAGTGTGACAGAAACCGTATGGCTTGCAAAGCTGTTACTATTGACTCTATGGCCCATATGAGAAAAAGTTTGCTGAATCTAGAACTTCATGTAAATGGAATCCTACGGGTTGTACTCTATGTCCAGCTTTTTTCACTGAACATGATATTTTTGAGATTCATGCATGTGGCTAAAGGTGGATTTAAAATGTCTTTCATTCATTAATTCAAAGATTCATTCAACAAAGCAAATGAGATTGTTATAGATTTAGGATGTTAAATTTAAGACCCCTGGTAACTACAAAAGAAAATATTGGGGAATTTGCAAGCTCATAGAGACAGAAATTAGGATACAAGTTCCCAGGGGCAGGGGGCAGTGGGCAGGGAGAAAGGGGAGTTACTACATAATAGGTGTAGTTTCTGTTTGGGGAGATGGGAAAGTTCTAGTAATGGATAGGTGGGGAGGGCACCGCAACATAGTGAATGTGATTAATTCCACTGAATGGTGTGCTCAGCAGGGGTTGAGATGGGAAAGTTTATGTTGTATAAATGCTCTACAATTAAAAAAAAAAATAGAAAAAGCAGCTAAAGAAACAATGACAATTAAATGCAATACATGATCCTGGATGGAATCTGACAAGGGAGGAGAAAAGGCTCAAAGGGCACTATTGGTGCATATGAAAAAATTGGAATATAGACTGCAAGCTTTACATCAATGTGAAATTTCCTGAACTTGATAACTGTACTTAAGGTGGTTACATAAGTGAATGTACTTGTTTTTTTGGAAACGGACATGGAGGTATTAAGTGTTCAAGGAACATGTATACAATCTACTCAAGTGTTCAGAAAATGGACTGATAAAAAGACAGACAGATGGGTAGATAGATAGATAGAATGATATGGCAAATGTGACAACATGTTAAAATTGGTGGATCTGGGTATATGGAGAGATAAGAGTATCTTGCAGTTCTCTGTATGGGGTTTGTATTATTTTTTTAGTGGTCTGTAAGTTTGAAAGTGTTTTAAAATAGTTTTTAAAAAATGTAGCAAGCTGCTACTGTGTGTTATTGCCAGGTGATGGGAATACAGCTATGAGTAAAACAGATCCACTTCCTGCCTCAAAAAAAGCATTTGAGTCAGTATGTGCAGGCAGGTTTGGCAGGGAGTGGATCAGAGAAATGAGGCATTAGCTGGAGGGGCACACTGGATCAAGAGAGTTCTTTTTTGTTGTTTTTCACTGGTGAGGAGGATCCAGTAGAGAAGGAAATATTGATGATGCAAGAGAAGAGGGAGAAAATGCTTTGGAGACGGAGAGATGGACTTGGGCTTTAAAATAACGATGGACACCCCACTCTGTGCAGTCATTGAGTAGATGGGAGGTAGACAGGATTATAGGATTGACAGAGGAAAAATGAATGTGGTTCCTTTGGGTGGCTTCCATGCATTGGGATCATTCACTGAGCGTGAGAGAGAAGTAGAGAGTTGGAGAGGTTTGAAGGAAATGAGAAGGTGTAAAGTAATTTGGGTAATGAGACAGCAAGCCTTCCAGAGACACATAGTGAGATCTTCGGGAAACTACTGAGTGCCAGTTTGAGGACTGAGTTCATGATTTTTACTTGAAACATGTCTGTTTGTTGGTCTGCATTTTTCTCCAGCATTATCTATTTCAGACCCACTTCAGTGGGCAGACTTGGTTTCTTCCTATGTCAGTTTTTTCCCACCTCCTCATTTCCCTTTCTTTCTTTCAAGCACCTTTCTCCTGAGTCTAGTCTCAGAGCCATTTTCTTGTCTGTTTCAGACTTCCTGGAAGGATTTGTCAGTACTCACCAGATTTAAAGGAGCATAACCATGGCTTAGGGGTGTGGTGAGTGGGCACAGTTGAAATTCAGCACCACAGCCAGTAGAGCAGCCCCTAAGGCTCCTCCCCCATCCCTACCCCCACCCTTATCCCCATCACTTCCTTCTTTTGAATGTCTCCAGAATGTAATCTCCATGGGAGGACAACGTTAGTTCTGTCCTTTTAATTATTCCAATGCCAAACATGGTGCCAAGGACACCCAGGCGCAGAATTAATACTTGTCAAATGGATGAGCCAGAAACATGCACAGGTTAGCTAACCCAAAGGCCCCCTGAAATCTTGCTATTATGGGTTGAACTGTGTCCTCCCAAAAGATACAATGAGTCTTAACTGTATCTTTAAGGAAATAAGGTCTTTGAAGATGTGAAATGTCAACAATTGTGGGCAAATCACCAGAAGCTAGCAAGACGCAAGAAAGGATCTTCCCCTATAGATATCATGTACAACACATTGATTTCAGACTTCTGGTCTCCTGGACTGTGAGATAACAAATTTCTGTTGTTTGAAGCCACTGAGTCTGTAGTACTTTGTTATGGCAGCCTTAGGCGACAAATATACTTGCTGCTCTCCCATCTTCATTACAGCCCTGATAAAGAATTCTTGTTGTGGGAGCTAAGGACTGAGTGAGAGTCCATCTCTGGTGGGAGCAGAGAAGGGCAGAGCACACATTATGGTGTCAAGAGCTAGATTCAAGACACCCAGGCTGAAACCTTAGCCCCAGCACTAGTTAGCCTTGTGTCTTGAATGAGGCTGTCTCTCTCCGAGCCTCAGTTTCCCTATCTCTAATAAGGGGATCATGGTTTCTATTTTACGGGAATGTTTTAAGGAGTTGACTCAATGACTGCACAAGGCTTCCCTTAGAGTGGATGCTCATTGTTAATTTAAGGGCCATCTCTCAGAGCTGTGGCTTTCCATTTCACAAAGTGGAAATATGGTAGATGTCAGGTCAGTGTGGTTTGGTGTGTGGGTTGAGGGATTTGCTTTTGCTACAGTCCCCAAGGTCAGAATGGCTTGCCCATCAGGCAGTCAGGGCCCCCCACCCCAGACCCCTAATGTTGGCCCCAGATCCTCCCAACCTTGAGCAGGGCTTCTGATTTTTCCATATCTTGCTCCATCTTCCTCTTCATGGTCTTTAGCTCCTCTTTCTCCCATGTGAGCATACTGTCAACTTTGTCAGGGACCTAGGGCAACAAGGAGAGAGTCTCTCACCTTCAGGGAGGGCTGGGATGATATTTCTCTCCCCAGGGTGGTATGGCATGGCCTAATCTCATGAACTCTGGATTTGGAGGCTGGAGTTAGGGGCACTCTCACCCTTTGGGGGCTTTTCCCTGAGAAAGCTTTATCTTTCCAGTGGGCTCTCACCTGGGGAGGGCCACCTTACCCCTCTGGGCAGTGGGGCTGGGAGCTTCTCCCTTTTATAGGCAGGAGCCCAGTGGGTTGGGATGGAGGTAACTTATCTTGTGGTCTCATTCTCTGGAGCTCAGGGCCCCTTCTTCAAAGATGGTCTTATCCCCTCTCCTTGGCTAGAGATGGAGGTGTCTCATCATATGGATGGAGTTTGCCTTTTGGGGTCTTACTATCTGGATTTAGGGGCCAGGAATAGGTGTTTCACCCCATGTGTTGGGTCTCATTTCTCCCCAGGGACGCTGGAAGGTTCTCACCTTTTGGGGTAGGGTTGGGATTTCACTTTAGAGGGAGGATTTCCACAGGGCTGGGACTAGGGGTCTCCCCCTTTTCCCCTGGCTGGGTGTGGGGGCTGGGAGTATGGGGTCTATAGGCAGGATCTCTTCCTTTTTCCCCAGATGAGGCCTGGGGATGGGTTCTCACTTCCTGAAGTCGGGGGGTTGGGCCTTTTTTCACATTTGGGGTAGTTTCATGAGGGTTGGGACCAGGGCATCACTTGCCCTTCTCACTGAGATTGGTGGGAGGCTTCTGGGAGGGTTTCATTCTCTAGGTCTGAGGGCCGGGTGGGTGAATTTATTTTCTGGGATGGGCGTTGCAGGTTTTATTCTTTGGGAAGAATTTCATCCAGATCCACTCAGGGGTCCCAACCCTTTCTCCCTGCCTGGGAGCTAAGGCACTCATCCCGGGGTCTCCTCATTTCCTTGCGCCTTTGTGCACTGGCGTTGGGGATGGGGGTATTCGCTTTGGGGCTGAGCCCCGGGGAGCCGAGGTCTGGATATTTGCGGCTGTGCTGGGTTGGGGTGGGGTCCCACCTTCTCGGACTCAGGCCGGTAGCCCCGCAGCTTGACGCTTTGCTGGTTGATAAGCAGGCTCTTGCGTACTTCGCTGAGCCTGCAGTCCGTGGCCTCGCGCTGGCGCAGCAGCAGCCGGAGCTGCCCATTGATCTGGTGCTGCGCGCGGCCGAGGCGGGCGGCGGTGAGGCGCGCCCCGCGCGCGTGCGCGTGCACGAACCCGGCCGTCTGCAGGGCGCGCGCGTCGCGGTGCAGAGGCAGCGGCAGGCGGGCGTGCCAGGTGGGCGGCTTCATTTTGCTTTTCCAGAGCGTGACGCCCTCGCCCGGCGGTGGCTGCTCCACCGTGCCGCCGCCTTTGATCATCTCCACGCGGAAGCGCCACGGCTGGATGTAGGCGGCGCGGCAGAGGTAGTGCGCCACGTGCGGGTCCAGCACGCTGTCCTTGGGTTGCCACATGGTCACCGCCTCCTGCCCGCAGCGGTCGGTCAGCTGGTGCGCTTTCTGCGTGGTGGCCCGGGCCGCCTCGCGCCATTCTGGGGCGCCCATGCGCGTGTCCTGGCCACGCTCAGCCGGGGGTACCACCACCGGCATGGTCCCCGCTGCCTGGTGCCCCGGCCTGGCCCGGGACCTTCAGCCACACGCAACTCCTTCCTTGGCCTGCAGAGCGAGTGGAACTCAGAGGCACCACCATGGTGACAGGGGAAACAACGCAGACGTGGGGGCGCGTTCCAGGGGTGGGGGAGGGGAGGGCTGAGGGTGGGGGTTGCGATGGATGGTGTCTTCGCTTTCGAGCCTTGCAGATGTGCCTTGGAATCTTGGGTCCTTGAGAGAGCCAACCTCGTCTAACCATCCCTGATTCTTCTGCTGCTTTTTGTTTTATTTTAAACTTTTTATTTTGAAATAAACTTACAGGACAGTTGAAAAAATAATGCAAAACCCACACAGAGGACTCCAACATACATCCCTCCCACAGATACCCGGATCCACTAATTTTAGCAATTTGCCACGTTTGTTGTATCATTCTTGCTCTCTTTATCTATTTGTCCAGGCATTCATCCACCCACCCACCCATTCATCCATATCTGTCTATCTATCCATCCAACCATCCATCCATCAATTCGTCCATCCACCTAGCAAGCGACCCACCCATCTGTATCTATCCATCTATTTATCCATCCATCCATCCATCCATCCATCCATCAATTCATCCATCCATCTAGCCAGCCACCCACCCATCCATATCTATCCATTTATCCATCCATCAATTCATCCATCCACCACCCATCCATATCTATCCATCCATCCATCAATCCATCCATCATCTATCCATCCATCGACCCACCCACCCATCTACATCTATCATCTCTCTCTCTCTTTTATAAATCTTTGTGAGTAGGTTATATACATCATGCTCTTTGAGCACATACTACTTCCATGTATATTTCAGAAGAACAGGGTATTCACTTATGTAACCACCTAAAGCACAGTTATCAAGTTCAAGACATTTAACAATTGACATAAAGCTGACAGTTCTATATTCCAATTTTTTTATATGTCCCAACAGTGACCCCTCTGTTGCTTCTTATCCCCCAGCCCCATTGTTCTTCCCTAAGCAGTTTTTCCATTCAAATCTTTGGCCTAGCTCTTCCCCCTGCATGGAATGCTCCTTCCCACATCCTTCCCATGGCTGCCCCCTTTTCAGTCTTCAGAACCCAGCTTAAATATCATGGTCTTAAAGAGGACTTCTCTTACTACAGTGATTAGCTCCAATCTCTTTCTTCATGCAGGATTTTTAGTGCAAGCCACAGAAAAGGAAAAGATGGCTTTGTAGTCAGAATCACAGTTGGAAAAAAAAAAAAAGACACATGGTGGACCTTGAAGATACCACAGCTACATTATGGAACTCTCAGCTGCCTCTTCTGACCCCAGAACATTTCTGCTACTGTGGTCACCAATTAAATCAGTTCTCTATGGCTCCTGCTCCTTTGCCTCTTTAGTTCCCAGGGTCTGCGGTGGCTGCACCTAATTGGCTGAGCCTGTGTCACATGGCTATGCCCACACTGCAAAGGAAGCTGGGAAAGTGGGAAATGTCTGAACTTCCTGTTTCTAAGGAGGGAGAGGACTCTGAATCTCACCAAGACTCATATGGTGTGGAATTTCCCCAACCTAGAAAGCAGTATACATAATATAAAATTTGCCATATTAGCCATTTGAAATGTACAGTTCAGTGGCATTAATTACATTTACAATGTAGTGCAACCATCACCACTATCCATTTCCAAAACTTTTTCATCACTGTGAGCAGAAACTCTGCATCCATTAAGCAATAATTCCTACTCCCCACCCCCTGCCCCTCAGTCTCTGGTAAACTCTAATCTGCTTTCTGTCTCTATGAATTTGCCTCTTGTAGGTATTTCATATAAATGGACCCATACGATATTTGTTCTTTCACTTAGAAAGTTCATCCATGTTGTAGCATATATCAGAGCTTCATTCCTTTTCATTGCTGAATAAATTTCCATTGTATGTATATGCCACATTTTGTTTCTCCATTCATCTGTTGGTGTTGCTTCCACCTTTTGGCTTTTGTGAATAATGCTGCTGTGAACATTGGTGTATCTGTTTGAGTCCCTGTTTTTAGTTCTCTTGGATAAATTCCTAGAGATGAAATTGCCAGCTCATATGCTAACTCTTTGTTTAACTTTTTGATGACAATATTGACATTTTCTACTTGAGCATTTGGCAGACACCTTAAACTTAACAAGTCCAACACCTAAGTTTTGATTAATCTCCCCAATTGTTTCCCTCCTCTAATGTTCCTTGACTTGATAATTTGCCCTCCATCCATCCCAACTGCTCATGTTAGAAACTTAGGAAACTTCTTTAATTTTTCACTTCCACCCCCAGTTTATCAAGTTCTTCAAAAATTTATCCCCAATCTGATGACTTCTCTTTGTTGCTCTTCTCCCTTGCTCACTCCCACTAGCATTTCTCACTTACCTAATGAGGTATATTGAATCACATCCCTCACAAAGACATGCTCAAGTTCCAACTCCCAGTCCTGTAGGTGTGGACTCATTTGTGAGTAGGCTGTTTGAAGATCTTGTTTAGATGAGGCCAAATTGAATCAGGGAGACCCTTAATCCATATGACTGGAGTTTTTATAGGCAAAGCAAATTCAGATGCAGACAGTCGATAGAATCCAGAAATCAGAGCAAGCCAGAGAAGGAGCACTCGCCATGTGATGGAGGCAGAGATGCAAGCCAAGGGACACCAAGGATTGCGGTCAGCCAGCACCACAACGCCACAGAGTCTGGGAGGAAGCAAGGCCTGTTGACACCTTGATGTTGGACTTCTAGCCTCCAAATCTGTGAGCCCCAATAAAATCCTGTTGTTTAAGCTCAACAGTATACAGTGTTTATAATAGCAGCCCTGGCAAACTTAAGACATCTGGTCTCCCTGCCTCTCTCCACTTTGCCTGCCCAAATCCATTCTCCACACCACAGACAGAACAGTGTTTTAGAATTTAAACTAGAGCACATCACTTCCTTAGTTAAAACCTTTCAGTGCATCCTTTGTACTTATAATAAAATCTCAACTCTTTACTCACAAGGTTTTGCATGACCTGGCTTTTCTCCTTCTATGCCTAACTCGCCTTCTGCCCCACCCCCCCACCCCCGGTCCCACTCATTATGCTTCAACCTCTCTGGACATCTTCGTGTTCCTCTAACATGTCACACCAGTTCTGGCCCCAGGGCCTTTGCACTTGCCATTACTCTTTTGATTGGATCCCTTCCACCATGGTTTTTGTCCCATGAATGGGTTCTTGGTGTCCTCCAGGGAGATTTTACCTCATATATTTCCTTGACCACTCAAAGGTAGCTCTGTCATTATTACCCTTCCTTTATATAGTGTCTTCACAGCCCTCATGGCTTTCTGAAAGTATCTGGTCTCTGCTCACTATTCTGGAAGAGTGCAAGAACCTTGAGAGGAGGAAATTTGCTAATATTGTGTCTTCAGTGTCTAGCACAGTTCAAGGCACCTAGGTCCTCAGTACATGTGTCATGGAGGAATGGATGAACTTTAATCATTTTATTTTTTATTTGTCTCTTTTGTCCATCTTCCCCATCAAACTGTGAACTTCATGAGTGTAGTGACCTTGCCTCTTATATTCCACTGTATCCCAGCACCCAGTACAGATTGTGACTCATAGTGAGCACTCAATAAATATTTATTGAATGAATACATGATTGAATGAATGAATGCATTTTTGTTGTTGTTGGATGAATAACAGGTGCAATAGTGAAGAAGCATAAATGACCCTGACTTTGAAAACAACCAAAGGACTATTCAATAACAGGGCAGTATAAAGTAGATAAATAAAGATTCCAAAGCCACCATGCTGGAGACCCACCTTTGAGTTCTTTAGAGTCAACCGGAAAGAGATGGGGGCAGGTTAACTTTGGTGTCAAGAATTGTTTCAAGGATTCTTGGGTATGTGGGGTTAGCCCATCATTAACCACACAGTCAGCCTGAATCCAGAGGTATGTGTCTCACCCAGTATTCATGAGACTCCTGCTAAGGTCATGCCCAAGATTC
Organism: Choloepus didactylus; assembly: GCF_015220235.1. Lineage (NCBI taxonomy): Eukaryota > Metazoa > Chordata > Mammalia > Pilosa > Megalonychidae > Choloepus > Choloepus didactylus. The sequence goes on from NC_051331.1 coordinate 3,773,437, forward strand.
TGGAGACAGATGATCTGGGTTCAAATCATGATCTGACACTGAGTCTATGTCTTTAGGGAATTGTGCCTTGGTTTTCTTATCTGTCAATTTGAATAATGGGTGTGTATTAAATGGGTTTAATGTAAGAAACATGCTTAGAACTATGGCTGGTGCAGAGTAAACATTATGCAAGTTCTTACTTATTATTTTACTAACTGAATGAACAGATGAACCAGCTATTCCAGAACTGGGATGTGGTGAGAGTTTTACAAAGAACCAGGGGGACACCTCACTTGGGGCACCATTCTGAACTTAATTCACCTTTTTCATGTAGAGCTTCCACTTTCCCAGTGGGAGGATTCCATTGGATTGGTTTGCCCCTGGTGCATGGCACACCTCCATTGAGAAACATTCAAACCGAGCTACCCAAGAGACCCAAGGAAGCTTTATTTTGCTGGACCTGCATTTTGGTTCCAACATATGTCTTTGGTGAAATCCATCAAGGCTATGAATGGGGACTGTCTTCTATCCCATTCTGGCTTTTCATGGGTCCAATCCATTCATGCCAACCAACTCCGAGAGTATAGAACCACCATTCGAGCATGGAAACTGGAGAAATTGACCACTTTACCTCTTTATTCATCTTCCAATCCATTTGGCTATCCATCTCAACTTCCAAAACTCACTTTCAGCTCATGGTTTTGATGCTCATTTGGACACTAGAGAAAAGTGTCTTTAGCCTGACAGATTATGTCTGCATCTGAGGAATAAGTGAACCATCTTCTGCTCTGGTTTCAAATCCTTTTGGTCACAGTCAGGGTTGACAGATGTCTGGTGGGAAACAGGGCAGACTGTGATGAGCTCTCAGTCTCCAAGAGGTTCAGCCGCATGTGGCTGAACAGAAATGATGGAGTTCAAAAATGCTACGGAAACACTTATAAACATAAGCCCCAGGGTGGGCAAATTTTTCACTACTATTCTAGCCCAACTACCTAAGAAATAAGTTAACAAATAAGCTTGTTTTATGGTATGGAAGTAATGTATGCATAGTGTTTAAAATTTGCTAAATACACAAAAATATAGTGAAGAGAATAAGAATCATCTGTAATTTCATGATCCAGAGACATCCATTCTGAACATGTTCATGATTTCACTCTAGCCATTTCTCTATATATCCATACCTGTACCTATGCCTTACCTATTTCTATCTATACCTGTGTCTGTAGCTGTACTGTATCTGTGTCCAAACCTATACTTATGTCTATACCTATACTTCCCTCTCTACCTATTCCTCTGTCTATACCTGTCTATACCTACACCTAAACTATACCTATACCTCTATCTAATATATATAATATCTATGTCTGTCTGTCTATCTATCTATCTATCTATCTATCTATCTATCTATCTATCTCTCTATCTATCTATCTATCATCATCATCGTCATCAATCTAATGTCATAGTTTGTACATTTCTCTCCTCCCAACATACTAAAGATCAAATATTTCTATCTCAGTTCAATGGGGAATTGTATTTCTTTGTAAAATTAGCTCCCTGATTTTTATAACAAAGGAGGCTTCACAGAAATTCCTTTTTGCAGCCATCTTTGCTGGGACCACCTGTTCTATATAGCAAGTAATACCAAAGTGGAGAACAGAATTCTGCCTTTGAGTTAATTAGAGTGATATTGCAGGATGCACAAGGAAGGCAGGAGAACCTTCCCAAACTTCTAGCTGTTCTTTCCTTTTTCTTTCCTTCCCTTTTTCCTTTGGTATTAAGTGGACTTGCTCTCTGTTCTGAAATTACCTTGTCTTTTGGCAGGTAATTATCAGAGACCGCTTTCTAGGTCCCCTAGTGTCTTCCCTTCTGGGGCACCAGTATCTAGTTATAGTAGGTGCCCCCCTTTTCTCTTGGAGATAATCACACCAATTGGTGTCTTGTTCCAGGGGGATATGACCTAGAATCAGTTTTTGTCTTTGAGAAATGAGGTCACATTCCAGGGGAGCTGTCAGGAGACAGTGGAAAGCCCAAGACTCAGAGAGGAGGTTCTTCCTGGATCTTCCTGGTCACCTCCTGCAAAGGTGATGACCATGCTGGTCAGTGAGTGGGAAGGACTGGTCAGTACAGCTGTAGCCCCAACAAGTCCCCCCAAAATAGCTCAGGCAAAGGTCACCATATCCTCCTGCAAATTCCATACTTTTTTCTCCATCTCCATTTAACCTGTCCTTTAGGTAGTGTTTGGAAGTGTCAACCGCCTGAAACTTGAACTTTCTCCCCTTTCCTCTCGTCTCTGCTCTCTGTCCTTCACTGGCTGGGTGTTTGCCATCCATGCTCCAAATATAATGTTTCTTAGATGAGGTGGGCAGCTTCTGCGATGGTCCCAATTGTCCCCACCTCCTGTATACATGCCCTCAGGCAATCCCCCCTCTCCTTGATTGTGGGCTAGACTCTGAGACTTGCTTCTATTAACAGTATATAGTAGAAGTGATGGGATGTCAGTTCCGAGATTAGGTTACGAAGGGACCATGGCTTTTGGCTTGCTTGCTCTTTCTTGCTTACTCCGAGGGAAACCAGCTGCTCTGTTGTGAGCTGCCCAATAGAGAAGCTCACATGGCAAAGACCAGCCAGTGAGGACCTGAGACCCTTAGTCCTGCAACCTGCGAGGAACTGAATCCTGCCAACAACCACGTGTGTGAACCTGGAGAAGCATCCTTCCCTAGTTGACCCTTGCAATGAGACTTCAGACCTGGTCAAAACCTGGCTGCAGCCTTGCATGTAATCCTCAGCCAGGCTCCTGACCCATAGAAACCCATGTAATTAATATGTGTTGGTTTAAGTCACTAAGTTTTGGGGTAATTTGTTACGCAGCAATAGCTGACTAATACATGAGATTCCCATCCTTCATTCACTTCTCATTCCTGTCTTCTTCACAGAAAAGCTCACCACATTAGTGGCTTTAGGTATTACCTGTTAGTTTAGGAAGACTGTGGCTTTTAGACCAATGGGTAGGCTCAGTGAAGGGAGCCTAATGTTTAGAATAATATCCAGTTCCTTACCATACCTCGCTCTGCCCGCTTCTCCTTCCTCATCTCCTGATACTTCTCCTTTGCATCCTGAAGGCTCGGTCAAGCTGGTGCTGAGACTCACCAAGCTTGTTTAATTTCATGATCTGGTCTTTGCATGTGCTTTCCCCCTCCCTGAAATGTTCTTCTCCTGGGTTTTCATGTGATTTATTCCCTCTTATCCATTAGGTCTGTGCTCAAATATTATCTCCCAATGGGACCTTCTCTGACCACCTGGCCAGAAGTATCACACGACCTTCTTTCTCTCCACAGCACTTGTCGTAGCTTGTGCTTCTCTTGCCTCCCTCTCCACAATGGCAGCTCCTTGACTGGGTCTTGTCTGTCCTAATCAACACTGAATACAGTTTTTAGTCTGTTCCTGGCCCAAAGTACGTTCTCAAATGGTTGAATGAGGGCAGCTCTGCCACACTGGGACATAATTGCTGTCTGTACCAGAAGAAGGTTTTCTGCCATGGAGTTCCTGTTAGGGTTGGTTAGCATCCAGACATCCTTCCTATTTATGAGAGAACCCAAATTAGTTGGGAAGCAGGACTGAGGAAGGGCCTTACCCACCTTGGGCATTTACCAGCAAGGAATAGGGTCTAACCTTAGCCAAGCAGAAGCTTCTGTCTGGACTTTTAATCTCAAAGGACCGATGCATGGCACAGTGTGGGTTTGAGATGATTTGGGGAAGCTTCAGGGGGGTCTGAGAGTCCAGAATTGGGGGGCAAGGTCTCAGGACCTTGATGGTAGTTTTGAAGCTGGTTCCTGCACAAATCTGCTTGTCTATTCTGCTCTGTCTCCTCTTCCTTGTCTTTCTTCTTTTCCTCTTCCTCCACATCTCATTCCTGCTATTCCTTTGTTTTAATTAAAAAAAATTAATTGTGGTGACACATATACAACACAAAAATTTCCATTTTTAACCATTTCATGTGTACAATTCAGTGGCATTAATTACACTCAGAATATTGTGCTCCCATCACTACCACCCATTGCCAAATGTTTTCATCTCTCCAAACAGAAATGCTGTACCCACTAAGCAGCTACCGCTGGTAACTTCTTATCTGCTTCCTATCTCTATGACTTTGCTTATTCTAGATATTTCACTTAAGTGGACTCATACAACATTTTCTCTTTTGTGTTTTGCTTCTTTCATCGAGCACAATGTCTTCAGGGTTCATCCATGTAGCTGAACTCCATTCCTTTTTTAAGCCTGAATAATATTCCGCCGTATGTGTATATCACATTTTGTTTATCCATTTGCCCACTGAGGGACACTTGGGTTGCTTCCACCTTTTGGATATTGTGAATATGCTGCTATAAACATTCATGCACAAATATCTGTATGAGTCCTGTTTTCAGTTCTTTTGAGTCTGTACCGAGCAGTGGAATTGCTGGGTCACATAGTAATTCTATACTTCACTTTGTGAGGAACTGCCAATTTGTTTCCCACGATGGCTGCACCATTTACATCCCCACCAGTAAGGCACAAGGGTTCCCATTTCTCCACATCCTTGCCAACTCTTCTTCTTTTCTTACACCACTTTATGTGATTGCTCTTTGGAGTTTCTTTCTTTCTGGCTCTCTGGGGCCTCTCTTTGCAGTCCTGTGCCTGGGTATCTTGTACTTTATGTAACTGTGAGCAAGAGGATCAAGGAGGGTGTGTGTGTGTGTGTGTGTGTGTGTGAGAGAGAGAGAGAGAGAGAGAGAGATTGGCCACAGGGATTCACCCCACTCTGGCAATACATTTCCTCCCCCAGAGAGAAGGATTCTTTTGCCTCCCAGTTTTAGGTGTTTTTCAGCTGCAGCTACCATCTCTGCTCTGAGATTGTCTGGGGGTGTGCAAGAGAGACCAAATAAAAAAATGGAAAATCATAAGCCTCCCCCCACCCCCACTGCCACTTTCTCTGACCCATAGGAATCCCCTTTCTACTCCTCAGCTGGTTTCCCTTTAATTCTTCACTTATGGCCTGAAACTAGTCCTTCTATCCCTCAGAGTGTGCCTGAGACCCGGGTGGGGCTCTCAAGGATTTGAATAGAGGATTGGGGAGAATTAAAGGAAAACAGATGTAGACAATAGCCCAGAAATGACCAGGCCCCCAGTCTATGGCTATAGTGGGGTGAATAAGCCTGTTCCCCCACTCCCCCCCAAAAAAGATGTGTCCACCCAGCACCTTATTTGGAAAAGGGGTCCTTGCAGATGTAATTAAGTGAAGGATCTTGGGATGAGACTGTCCTTTATTAGGGTGAGCCCTAAATCCAATGAAATTACCCTTAGAAGAGACATAGAGGAGAGACACAGAGAGGAGAAGCCCGTGGGAAGATGGAGGCAGAGAAGGGAGTGATGTGGCCACAAGCCAAGGGACACTGGAGCCCCAGGACCTGGAAGAGCCCAGCCCCATCAACACCTTGATTTCAGAGTTTAAGCCTCCAGAACCATGAGACAATAAATTCCTGTTGTTTTAAACCACCTGGTTTGTGGTCCTTTGTTGCTATACAGTCTTAGGAAATGAATATCCTCACCTTCTAATTGCCCTGTTCCCACCTTAAATCTCCCGTGTTCTCTCAGCTCCTGCTGGAGTTTCCCATTAGCCAAAGCCAGCCAGATGCCTCTGGGGCAGGGGGCCTTTTATATGGCCCTAAAGACCCACCTCTTGGGGCACAGAGCAGGTTGGAGAGTGGCGAGTGACTTGGGGTACCACAGAAAATCTTTCTCCTAATGAACTGATGGATTGATTGAGTTAGGTCAGTTTGCTAGGGCTGCTATGACAAATACCACACTCTGGGCTGGCTTGAACAACAGAAATTTGTTGTCTCATGGTTTTGGAGGCTAGAAGTCCACTATCAATGTCTCCACAGCCATGATTCTTCCTGGAGTCTGTGGTGTTCTGGGGCCAACTTGCTGCAATCCTTGGGTTCCTTTGCCTTGAGTCTCTGCCTCTGTCCCTTGGTGCTCTGCCTCATTCTCTGGCTTCTTCTGACTTCTGGTTTCTACGGACTGACTGCATCCAAATTTCCTTTGCTTCTAAGGGTTTCAGCCACATGGGTTACGTTCTGCTCTGGATTCCATTGTACCTCAACTAAATAGGATCTCTGAAGATTTTGCTCACAAATAAGTCACACGTTAACTAATAATTAACATCTTCAAAGGTCCTGTATACCAGTGGGTTCACACCCACGGGACTGGGAGTGATCTTTGTGGAGGACATGATTCAATCTGTCATAAGTAATTCAACAAATATTTATTGAGCACCTATGTGCCAGGAGCTTGATAACATGAAAACAAAGCCAGAAGATAACACGAAAACAAAGCCCCTTCTCTCATCATTCTGCCCATTGAGTGGGGGAAACAGACAATGAAAAACTACAATAAATCAAAAAGATCATGTCAGACAGAGCTGCTTAAGGAGAAATAATTAATAACTAACAGCAATAATAAAAGGATAAGGAACTGCCAAAATTCTGCAATTCAATGCCACTTGGAAAGCAACCTACCAACATTGTCATGGCGGAGATGAATAGCATTTGGGTGATTTCTTTGTTCCTTTCTACACTTTGTGCATTTTCTAGATTTTCTACAATGAACAGGTATTATCTTGATAGCATTAAAAAAATAATAAGTCCTTGAATTTTCTGCCCTTTCGTCCTTTTCTGCTTGCTCCCCTGTCAGCAATGCTGCAGAGGAGGTGGATCCCATTCCCCCACGAGACTGGGCTACGTGTCCTTTTCTAGGCCCCCGCTGCCCCAAGTTCTACTACTAATTGTTTATTTTTCTGTTTCCTCTTTTCAATGTCTGCCTAAAGGGAAATCCCAGTAGGAAGCAGATAGCACGATCCAATCTGGGTGATTAGAGGAGAGTTTGATAAAGGTGTGCAGGGGATAAGGAAAAGGCTCAGAATAGTGCAGCTCTGGAGGTCTAGGAGCAGTGGGAGCTGTTACCACCTCTGGGGAGAGGGGAGGGAGCTGTGTCTTCCAGGACTGGAGCTGCAGAAGCTGTAGCCTTCAGTCTAGCGACACAGCCACCCTGCAGCCAGCTCAGAGGAAAAGGAAGGACTTCATTCACCTCCATCCCTCTGACCTCTTGCAAGAACCGCTCTTTGGCTGAACCCAGCCGGAAGCCAGTTGGCAAGTGTTGTGAGTTGAATCACGTGCCCCCAAAAGATGTGTTGAAGTCCTACCTCCCTGGTTCCTGGGAATGTGACCTTATTTGGCTATAAGTTTTGCAAACATAATCAAGTGAAGATGAGGTCATGCTGGGAGCTAGCTAAGCTCCTAGCATGAAGCAGGTGCTCAGTAAGGCACACCAAGGGTTGCTGGTGACCCCAGTGGCTGGATGAGGCAAGGAGGGGACCACTCCCCAGCCCCCCCAAAGTCTTCAGAGGGAGTATGGCCCCACCAACCCCTTGATTTTGGACTTCCTGCTTCCAGAACTGGGAGAATATGTTCTTGTGGTTGTCACAATTTATTATGACAGTCCCAGGAGACTAAGAGAAGCAAGGGTCTGCTGGGATAATCGAGGACCTCTGACCTTGGGTTGGTGATCCAAGATACAGAATAAGGGGAGGATTGACATGGCCGGAGAAGTCAGAGGGAGGGTCTCCGGTGCCATTTCATGTTGAGACAGAGATTTGAGAGGGCAGGGCCTCGTGTCCCCCTTAGTGCAGTGCTGGGTACAAAGCAGATATTGGTAAATGTTGAGCAAAATAATCATGAGCTCGAAGGAAACTTTTTAAGCATCATAGCCATTAAAAAGTGTACAATTCACAATGTTGTGTGACCATTCTGGTTCCAGAACTTTCTTATCACCCCAAAAGGAACCCCATATCCAGTCAGTCCCCCTGCCTGCAGCCCCCAACCATCACTAACCTGCTTTCTATCTTTATGGATTTGCCTCTTCTGGATTTTTCAGATAAATATACGCGGAGATTGATTTGGGGGAGGGTTACTTACCCCCTCTTCTCTGACTTTCCCTTTTTTTCTTTTCTTGGGGTTTTGGACATTTTACTCACATATGGGGCCACCCTGGTAATGAGTGGGCAGGGGGTGGGGGTCTCGCCCTCCTCTCCCCTCCTCTGCTCTCTTGGGGGCCCGGGAACAATGGGGAAGCTGCCAGCGGATAATGAGGCCCCCTCTCCCGTAATGACTCTGGGGGCTGCGGGGATGCCGCAGGCCAGCTCTGCCCTAATTAATACGGAGCGGCTTCTCACGGAGGAATTAGCCTCGATTCCTTCTTCTCAGACTTCTTTTGGCTGGGCTGTGGCCCCACCCCACAGCCAGGGCAGTCGTCTGGGACAGCCTGGGGGTGCTGAGCTGGTCTGTGCTCCTAACGCTGGGGCCAGAGAAGGAGCCACTGGTCAGAGTGGACCTGGGGTGGGCGGAAGTTTGAGCCAGACAGATGTGGGCTCGAATCCTGGCCCATCACTTATTAATAACGTGCCCTGTGGCTGAACCTCTTTGAGCTCTTTCACATCTATAAAAAGGAGCCAATAGCCTTTATCTTGTTGCGAGAATGAGAGAGAGACTCAAAGGCCTTGGGCAAAGGTGAGTTGAGGGAGTCATTAGCTGTGGACCCAAATTCTAAGGGGGTGCCTACAAGCTCAGTAACCAAGATAAACACTTCCGATGCCAATAAATAAATAAATAAAAATAAAAATCAATGTGAAATTCCATGGTGAACAAAATACAAAAATTTTAGCTAAGGAGAGAATCAGAAATAGTGTTGTCCCAAGCCATATGGGAAAAAGATTTATTTGTTTACAATGTTGCTATTTTGTTCATCGTGGGGTTTTTGCATTAAATTTGATTTTTAAAGGTAACACATTGAAATATTTAAATACCGAGCTTCTTGGAAGCCCCCCCCCCCCACTTTTAAACTGAAGTGAAATTCATATAATATAAAATTAACCATTTTAAAGTGTATAGTTCAGTGGCATTCGGTACACTTACAATGCTGTGCAACCATCACCTCTAATTGCGAAACATTTTCATCACCCCAAAAGGAAACTTGGTGCCTATTACCAGTTGCTCCCCATTCCTTTTTCCTGCTAGCCCCTCACAACCACTAATCTGTCTCTATGGATTTGCCTATTTTGAATATTTCATATAAATAGATTCATACAATATATGGCCTTTTGCGTCTGGCTTATTTCACTTAGCATAATGTTTTCAAGGTTTATCTACATTGTAGCAAGTAACAAGAGTTAACGTTTTGAATGAGGCACTCACCTCACCCTTGTCCCAGCCCTGGAGAATCATAGAAGTTAACTTTTTTTTGCCTAAAAAAAGATTAAAGTAGTTGTCAGTTTATGGAAAAATTACCCAGAAAGTACCCCACCTCCCATGCACAGTTTTTTCTATTAACTGTTACAATTGATAAACCAATATTATTATAATTATATAATTAGCTATATTCTATAGTTTACATTAGGGTTCATTCTTTGTGTTGTACAGTTCTAGGTTTTTTATTTTATTTTATTCTGGAAACATATATAAAATCTAAAATTTCCCATTTTAACCACTTTCAAGTGTACAATTCACAATGCTGTGATATCATCACCACCGTCCATTACCAAAACTTTTCCATTAGGTTAGCAGCTAACTTTATTGAGCTCTTTAGGTATGCCTTGTTCAACCCTCACTACAAACCTGTGGAGTAGTTCCTGTTATTCCCATTTTACGGATAGGGAAACTGAGGCTTGGAGTGGGTAAGTAACCTGCCCTAAGCTTACAGAGCTAGAAGGTGAGGGGAGCAGCCCGCCTCCAGGGTCTGCATCTTAGCCCTTGCTCTGCAGCTCCTGATGTGTCTGCAGAGTTCCTGGGCAGTGCCTGGCATAGAGTGGGTGTGGCATGGGCCTCCTTCAACCCACCTGGATCCAAAACAGGCAGGCTCTGCTGGGGCCAGACCAGGATCCCCAAGTTGCTTCCCAAAGACCTTGCAGGTGGGGACAGGTTGAGTTTGAACCACCCGTGTGACATGCGTGTTGAGAGGCAGGCTGGCCTCTTGCTGAGCTTCAAATGCCCCAGGCACATCCTGCTCAGAGCCTTCGCATTTGCTGTTCCCTCTGCCTGGATCCCTTTTTGTCTCAGTTTCCTAGGGGTGCTGTAACTAAGTACCACAATCTGGGTGGCTTAACACAACAGAAGTGTGTCATCTCACAGTTCTGGAGACCAGAAGTCTAAAATCAAGTCTCCACCTGGAACCTGTAGGGGAGAATTCTTCCTTGCCTCTACTAGCTTCCAGTGCTTGCCAGCCATGCTTGGCATTCCTTTTTTTTTTTTTTTTTTAAATTCAGTTTTATTGAGATATATTCATATACCGTACAATCATCCATGGTGTACAATCAACTGTTCACAGTACCATCATATACTTGTGCATTCATCACCACAATCAGTTTTTAAACATTTTGTTACTCCAAAAGATAAAAATAAAAATAAGTATAAAAATTGAAGTAAAAAAGAATACCCTAATCATCCCCCCATTCCACCCCAATTTCATTTAGTCCCTGTCCCCATTTTTCTACTCATCTGTCCATACACTGGATAAAGGAAGTGTGACCCACAAGGTTTTCACAATCACACTGTCACCTCTTGTAAGCTACATTGTAATATAATCATCTTCAAGAATCAAGGCTATTGGGACACAGTTCAACAGTTTCAGGTATTTCTTTCTAGCTATTTCAATTCACTAAAAAATAAAAAGGGATATCTATATAGTGTGTAAGAATGCCCACCAGAGTGGCCTCTCAACTCCATCTGAAATCTCTCAGCTACTGAAACTTGATTTTGTTTCATTTACTTTCCCCCTTTTGGTCAAGAAGATGTTCTCAATCCCACGATGCCAGGTCTAGATTCATCCCCGGGAGTCATATCCTGCATTGCCAGGGAGATTTACACCCCTGGGAGTCAGATCCCACGTAGGGGGGAGGGCAGTGAGTTCACCTTTGGCATTCCTTGAACTGCCCTCCCTACTCCAGTTGTGACCTTATCTTAATTTAACTAACTCCATCTGCAATGACTCTATTTCCAAATAAGGTCACATTCTGAAGCACTGGGGGTTAGGAATTGAGCATACCTTTTTTGGGGACACATTTCCATGCATTACTCTCCCTCTGGATATCCTCATTGCTCACTCCCTCATCTCCTTTGGACCCTTGCTCAAATATCACCTTCACACTCAGACCTTCATTGACGGCACAATAAAGACCGTGACTTCTTCCTTGCGGTCTCTATATTCTTTAGCATTTATCAGCATCTAACAGTAGATTGCAAAGGGTGGTTGGAAGATCCTTGGATCCTTGGGGGCTGGTGTCCCTAAGACCTTTCCAAGGGGTCTGTGAGGTCAAAATTATTTTCATGAGAATATTAAGACAGTGTTTGCCTTTTTCATTGTGTTAATCTGTGCACTGATGGTGCAAAAGCCGTGGTGAACAATTAGATGGAACTTTGAATAGGAAGTGAGATATGGTAGGATAATATAGGTTAGAGTGAAATAGTGACACATCCCAAAGTAATTTGGGCAGAGAATAAAAATATATTTACAGGGCGCACCCTGAGGAGCTGGGGAAAGTGTGGAAGTGTTGGACATCCTCACCTGGACTCATGTTGATGTTGTCACAAACATTAGGACTGGTGGTTTGATGTGCTGAGCCCTCTATCATGGGACTTGCCCTTATGAAGCTCATTACTGCAAAGGAGAGTCTAAACTTGCATATAATTGTGCCTAAGAGTCTCCCCCTGAGTACCTCTTTGTTGCTCAGATGTGGCCTCTCTCTCTAGCTAAGCCAACTTAGCAGGTGATCTCACTGCCCTCCCTCCTACATGGGACCCGACTCCCAGGGTTGGAAATCTCCCTGGCAATGCAGGATATGACTCCCAGGGATGAATCTAGACCTGGCATTGTGGGATTGAGAACATCTTGACCAAAAGGGGGATGTGAAATGAAATAAAGTTTCAGTGGCTGAGAGATTTCAAATGGAGTCAAGAGGTCACTCTGGTGGACATTCTTACACACTATATAGATAACACCTCTTAGGTTTTAATGTATTGGAATAGCTAGAAGTAAATACCTGAAACTATCAAACTGCAACCCAGTAGCTTTGACTCTTGAAGATGATTGTATAACAATGTAGTTTACAAGGGGTGACAGTGTGATTGTAAAACCTTGTGAATCACAATCTGTTTATCTAGTATATGGATGGATGAGTAGAAAAATGGGGACAAAAACTAAATGGAAAATAGGGTGGGATGGGGGATGATTTGGGTGTTCTTTTTTACTTTTATTTTTTATTCTTATTCTGATTCTTTCTGAGGTAAGGAAAATATTCAAAAATAGATTGTAGTGATGAATGCACAACTATATGATGGTACTGTGAACAGTTGATTGTACACCATGGATGATTGTGTGGTATGTGAATATATCTCAATAAAAGTGAATTAAAAAAAAAAAAGCCTTGGTGAGTAAAAGTTGCCGGTGACGATTAAATCTAAGGAAGAGACTAGTTCAGAGGGGGTGCCGTGGACTATTGTTGAATAACCAAAACTAAAAACAAGAATACATAATAATAACGAATATACACTGCGTTTTTATCACGTGCCCCACTCTGTGTTTAGCTCTTTAAATGACAAGTTAGCTCTGAGAAGGGGCGAGAGACGTCGGGGGAGACTATTTCAGTGCTATTTGAGAAGAGAAGACAGGTCAGAGGTGCCCAATGTAGCCAGAAAACAGCAAAAAATAATAATTATGCCACTAACGGCGATTAGCCACCGCCCGTTTGCACGGAGCTTCCCGCCGCACGCGGCATTCCCACACTCAGGCGCTTTCTTTGCTTAGCAGGCCTGTGGGGTTGGTAGAGTCATTTCGGTTGCTCAGAGAGGGAGAAGGCTGGCCGGAGCGCACACAGCGGCCACGTGACCGAGGCCGGAGGGAAGGGGGCAGCGAAGGGAGCAGCGGTGGCCGCCGTTTCCCGGATGCTCGGGCCTGAGCGGGCTCCGGAGGGACCTGTGGCGCGCGCCTTCCCCAGATCCGCGTCCAGGACGCGCGCGCGGGCCGTGCGGTGCCAGGGCCGGGTCTCCACGCTCCCTCGGGGATGCTGGGGCCTCCGAGGGCTCCGGAGGCGGCCGAGAGGAGGGACGAGGAGGCGCGGCTGTGAGTCGGGGGCGGGGACCCGGCGCCAGAGAGGCCATCCCGCCCGCCCCCAAACGCGCGGTCCCGGTTTTCCCGCGCGGTGGCGGAGTCTGGGCTCCGCGCAGGGGATCCCGCCCCTCCCCCGGCCGCCGGGCGCCCCCACGCCCACGTGAGCGCAGGGCGGGCCCCCAGCCCTCCGGCTGCACACCGCGTCCCGGCTCCGCGCGGGTGTCACCGCTGTGAGGTCCCCGCGGCCCCGGCCGGGCGTTTCTCCGGCTTCTGCGCCAGCGGCGGCTGCTCCACTCCGGCAAAGCGCGCAGGCCAAGGCGCGGGCGGGCCGCCCCGCCGCTCCGGACGCGGGTGAGTGGGGCTCCGTGCGGGCAGCCTCCCTGAGTTTCGGGGGGCAGGCGGGGGTCTAAGGCGCGCTGGGCGCACCCTGGGGTCAGGCGTGTGGGGCGGCGCGCCCTGCGCCCTAGTCCCCACGTCTCGGCCGCCCTTTGTCTCATCTGCTGCTTGGAGTCGCCGCTTCCTGCGCTCCTCTCCCGGTCGCCCTGGTGGGTTTCCTATCGCCTTAGTAACCCCGGATCCTCGTGCCCACCGCCCCTCTCCGTCCAAAAGGCCTCCATTTCCGGGGCTGGGACCCCTTCCTTGCCGGGAGTTTTTTCCAACAACTGCAGATGGACCTGATATTATAGTCAGCGCACTAAGGGGCTGAAGTTGTGTGGTTGTGTATGTGTGAGTGTGTGCATACACGAGTGTGTGCGTCTGAATCTATGTATGTGGGTTGCCTTTCCAAAGAAGTATGTGGGGCTGAAGGTTTAAATGTGGGCATGAATTTGAGAGCCTGCAGCTTTGTGTCTTGTGTTCTTGTGAGGGGTGTGTGGGTGTGTCTTAAGGTGTGCATGGGGTTGAATGTCCCGAGTGTGGGGTTGTGTGTCTGATGGTGTTTATGAACGTGGCAAGTATGTGTGCATGTGTGTGAGCATGTAGGATTTGTATGACTGCAGTTGGGTGTGTGGAATTGCGTTTCTGGTGTTTGTGGGGTTGCAGGTCTGAGGAGTTGCGTGTGTGCAATTGTGTCTGTATGGGGTTGTATGCCAGAAGGTGCACATGTATGTGGCAACTGCACACTAGAGGTGTGTGGTTGTGTGTTTGAGAGTGTGTGTGATGTACAGGATTTTCTTCCTCTCTTCCCATCTTCTTCTCTTTTCTTTACTCATGCACCCTCAGCTAGCATAGCTTGATAAAATGTATCAAAATGTTTGGATAAAATGTATCAAATGCATTCTGGCTTTGCCCACTGTAGCATACTTAGCTTTAGGATGAAGCAGTCCCTTCCTTTCTTCCCCTTTGCTCTGGAAGGCTGCCTGGCACATCTCACCATATCCCAGAGTCTGGAGACTGGCGGGGGCGGGGGGGGGGGGGGAGACCAGCTGGGAGACCTGTCCTTGCAAATTCTGCCCCCTGCAGAGACTCGGGAACCTAGAGGGGCCATTTCCTGAGCAGGAAGCCCAAGAAACAGGGCCAAGAGAAGCCCTAGAACCAGGGAAGACTCAGAGGTACAGGGGAGACTGAGAATGGCCCCAAGTGGAGGATGAGGTCCTAGGAAAATCATTTCAACAGTTAAGTATTGCTTGAGACATCGGAGGGCAGATCAGCCTGAGAAAGATTGATAGGAAAACATACCTGAGCTTAGCATTCTTCTCTGTCCTCGTTTGTGTGTCTGTTGGGTTTTGCTTTTTATCAACCACAGTGAACATCCACTGTGTGTCCACCGGGCACTGTTCTAAGCATGTATCGGGTAATATGAGCCCCACAGCAGGTCTTGGAGTAAGACTCATCTTGCAGAATGTGACCAGTTCCTGAAAAGGGGGAGACGGGGTTTGAAATAAAGAGTTCCTCCTCTAGGCCATGTGGTGGCATTTTTTTTTTTTTTTTTTCAGTTAAGGACCAAAAAGTAAAAGTTTCAGCCCTCTGGGCTGTACAGTCTCTACCACAGTGACACACGTCTGCTGTTATCGTGCAAAAAAAAAAAGCCATGGATAGTTTGTGACAAATGAGCATGGCCATGTGCCAATAAAACTTTATTTAGAAAAGTAGGCGGTGGGCTGGATTTGGCTCGTGGGCTATGGCTTGACAGCTCCTGCTCTAGACTGTGCTACTTCTTGTGCTGAAGAGAAAGCAAAGACAAAAAAAAAAAAAAATAAAATAAAATAAAAATAAAAATGAAAAAATGGAGTTTTCATGACTGATTTGGATGTCAGCCTTATACTGCCTTGGGATCCACGGGCAACTTTATGTCACCACTTGGTGACCAGGAATATAGCTCTCAGAGGAGAGAGTAGTTACGTGTTTCCTGTGTCATCCATCATGTGGGATTTTTTCACAACAAGGTGGGCAGCCACATCGTGGTTTCATGAGACTGGTCTGTGTGTGAAGCACCCTAGCTGGGGTTTGCTTTGGGAGCCAGAAACTAGAGCTGGGAGAGGCTGGAAAGGGGGACCTGAAAAAGATGTCCCACCCTGTGGATATGGGGAGAGTGGAGGAGGGCACAGAAGACAGGAGACCCTAGAAAGTCAGCTGTGCAGCCAGTGGCAGCAAAATCTGTCTAGGGGCTCATCTGTGGGTGGAAATGGGACATCCCACAGACTCTTGGCTGTGACCTAGATGAATTCAGGAGATGTGAGCAAAGGAATCAGATAGCAATGATCCTGCAGGGAGTAGCTGATGGAGGCCAAGCTTCCCTTACAGGTGCGGCATCCCAGGCAAACCCAGTGAGAGCCCAGCACAGGATACAATCTTCAATGTCTTCCTTGGCTTGGGGAGTTTTTTCCCAAGTGTCAGACAATCTAGTATTCCAGTCAGGAGACAGATGACATGCTCAATAGGGGTAGTGCAATATTGGGAATTAATTATTGTCACCAAATTGGACACTTGCAAGTGGTTAAAATGGGAAATCCTGAGTTGGATATAGGATATAAGCATAAGAAGCTTTTTGGGGAAAAAAAAAAAGATCAAGGCCAGGACTATTTATAAAGTTGTGAACAGGGTTAAAGGAAACCAATAAGGATGGTGCAGCACCCCAAAACCAGCATCACTGGGGAACTGTACCATCCCTGGCTGAAGGATTGGGGTGGGGGAGCACTTATGGAGAGCTGTGGCTGGTGCAGGGGATTGTCAGATGAGATGGGAGCTTTGTCCTTAGGCAGAGGAACTCAGCCACTGCCAAACTGAGGCCTGGCAGGGGGGAGCTGGGAGAATAAACACCTTATCTCTGTTTCCTCCTACTTTTCCTTCTGCTGCTGCTGCCTTCTCTGACTAGACCAAAAGGGGAGCCAGTGGGCAAGGGAGCTGGGAAAGTGCCATTTCTCGTGGTCAGCCTTTTGCCCTGAAAGCATATCTGAACAGATGAACAGAATTCCCTTCCCAGTAAGCTTGGGATGGAAGTGCTGCTCCTTTTGTGTGTTTGTTTGTTGCTGTGAGATCAAGGTACAAAGGGTTGGCTGATCCATCAGATCCAAGAGGCAAAGTGCCCAGGGACCACAGAAATTTTTTCATTTCTTTTAAAACTAGAAGGAAAAAGAATAAACTTTTAGGTCAAAGAAAATGTTTTGATATCAAATATTTGTAGAGTTATCTTTATATAAATGCAGTCATAATTCTGCACACATCACTCACAACCCGCATGTATATATATATATATATAATTATTTTTAATGGAGGAGGGTGGCCATGAAGACAAAAAATCCTTGGGCCCATGAAAATCATGATCCATCCTTCAAAGCTGAGGAAATAACGCAGAAAGTGGGAATTGCCAAGCTTCCCTGTACATCTAAGATGTTTAATTGGTTAGATGAACAGGTTTTAATTTTTTATGTGCATGCTATTTTAATGTGTATTAAAAATATAAGCCACATTTCAAGTAGTGAGCTAAAGTTTCCACTTTAGATATTTCTGTGAAAGGAAGCAAGCCAATTAGAGAACAGTATCAAATAAAGAAGGATGCATGGATATGGCCCAAAGTCAAGGGGAGACACAAAAGTCTGAAGTTTGGAAAGCATCCCACACAGGGCCTGGCTCCCAGGAAAGGCTCCTGAGGATCAAATTTCCCTTCAAAGATGGATCCTGGGGACCACCGCAGCCAAGAATGTCCTCATTTCTTGCCCAAGTAGCTTCCCCGCCCCTCTTCATGCCATTTCTTTGGGCTCCCCACAGAGTAGCTGCATTTATTGGGTGTCTTGTGGATATCTGCTATCAGCTTTCTCAGGCCATTCACTAAAAATGTATTAATTTGGGGGGTAGGGGGTGGTTAGCCCCAGTGTGCCCTGTCTAGGGCTCTGCATGCAGCTGGCACTCAATAAAAGCTTGCTAGTTTGGTTTGCGATCTGGGGCCGCCCCCAGGTGCTTATGGTGATCTCAGTGAAATAAGGAGGGGACTGGAGTCAGGGACTGGGTTCTGCTTTCTGCCCAGCCTCTCTCCAGCCATTCCCTGGAGAGCCTCTGGGGGACCTTAACCCCTTCCTGCCGGGACGTGACCCTTGAGCCCCAGTGTTCTCTGGAACTTGCCACAGGCACATCCAAAAGGACAACCTACCCCTCCCCTGCCTTCTGGCCCCTCTCTGGCTTCTGCCCAGAACTGGCTGTGAAGCGCTCCCACCTCACCCCCACCTCCATTCCCACACTACTCCTCCCCCTCTGCCACCACCCCTGCACTCTGTCCCATCCCTCACCAGGGCCCGGCCCTCTGTCCCCTGCAGGTAGACCATGAGTAGCCATGGCAACAGCCTGTTTCTGCGGGAAAGCGGCCAGCGGCTGGGCCGGGTGGGCTGCCTGCAGCGGCTGCAGGAGAGCCTGCAGCAGAGAGCGCTGCGCACGCGCCTGCGCCTGCAGACGCTGACCCGGGAGCACGTGCTGCGCTTCCTGGGCCGCAACGCCTTCATCCTGCTGACCGTCAGCGCGGTGGTCATCGGTGAGTCCCGCAGGAGCGGGGTTGGTTCCCTGCGAGGGTGGGGGCCTCAGGGAAAGTCCTGGTACCCCCATCTCTCCACTCCACCCCAGTCATCCTCTCCTGCACTCACACACGTGTCCTCCCAGCCACAACACCCCCTTATAAGGGCACACTCACGCAAACATAACAGGGTGTGCGTGCAATGTCGGGTGTATCTGCATGTACGCATTCACACGTGTGTATATACACTAAAAAGACACACACCCTACATGGGAGCATGCTCTCTCACACACACAAGCACATTTTTTATGCATGCCCAAAACGTTCGGGTGCAAACGCATAAACTCACATATACTTGCACACATATACTAGAACTTGCCAACAGATGCACACCTGAACTACTCTGCACACTTGTACTGCTTTGCACACACACCCAAATGCTTATGGTTTTAAATACACGTGCACACACAAACCTGTAGGCACACATGCGTATGTTCCCAGGCACACCCCAGTTTTTGAAAGCATTTACACATATGCACAGGAATAGATATGGGAATACTCAAATATGTATGGGTATACATATAGAGGCACAAGTAAAACTCACTAATGAACTCATGGTCTCACTGTGCACACATATGTGTACACTAATGGGTGCACACATTTACACATAGATTTATACCCATTCACACACTTATCCATATATAACACATACAATCATACATGTATACAATGCACGCACAAACACACACTCATAGAATGTTTCTCTCTTTCTCTCAACCGCATTGTGTTAGTTTGCCAGGGCTGCTATGACAAATACCAAACAAATACCTGCGCGGGTGTGTGCAGGAGTCAATGACTGGGGTGAAGCCGAGAGATGTGGCTTAAACAATGGGAAGTTATTGGCTCATGGTTTTGAGGCTAGAAGACCAACATCAAGATATCAGGAAATCTTGGTTTCTCCCTGAAGTCTGTAGCGTTCTGGGCTGGCTGCTGGCAATCCTTGGGGTACCTTGATTTATCTCTGCCTCCTCTTGCATGGTGTTGTCCTCACCTTTTTTGCTTCTGTGACTTCCTTGTTCTCTTTATAAGGCCTCCTGTAATCCAGATTAAGACCTGCTCTTCTTCAGTTGGGCCACAACTTAATAAAAATAGCATCTTCAAGAGGTCCTATTTACAATGGGCTTACACCCATGGGTCTGCAGAATAAAATTAAGAGCATTGTAGGTTGGGGTACACAATTTAATCTACTACACACACCTACACACAATCATCTTTGGATGGATGGACCCTGAAACTCTACTCCCTTGACCCTCTTTTTTGTGCCTAGGGGTCAGCCTGGCCTTTGCCCTGCGCCCGTACCAGCTCACCTACCGCCAGATCAAGTACTTCTCTTTCCCTGGGGAGCTTCTCATGAGGATGCTGCAGATGTTGGTGCTGCCTCTCATTGTCTCCAGCCTGGTCACAGGTGAGAGAGCCCCAGGCCAGCAATGACTTCCAGGATCCATCCTAGAGCCCAGTCTTGAACCCAGAGGCAAGGCAGACCCAAGCATGGGACCATCTTCCTACTCAGAACCTCAAATATGGAAACTGTACCTAGCCCAGAGTCTTCTGCCAAAGCCCAGGTCCTGATTACTCTTGGGTTCCAGACCTCATACATCCTGCACCGCTCATCTCAGTAACTTTCCCGCACCTTCCTGGCTCAGTGATACTCAGAAGTGAAGCAAAGGCTGTGTGGGGCACCCAGGGAAGGTAGCCTGGATATGGTGCAGATGGGCAGGGGGTGGGACGTGGATGAAGTGTTGAAGGTAAGATGGTGGGGACTAGATGGTGGGTAGAGGGTGGGATGGAAGGTAGCCTGGATATGATGCACATGGTTGGGGTTGGGACATGGATGAAGGTGTTGAAGGTAAGATGGTGGGAACTAGATGGTGGGTAGGGGGTGGAATGAAGGTAGCCTAGATATGATGCAGATGGTTGGTTGTGGGACATGGATGAAGTGTTGAAGGTGAGATGGTGGGGTCTAGATGGTGGGTAGAGGGTGGGATGGAAGTATCGATTAATTATTTATGGGTCAGCAAGCTTTTCCTGTAAAGAGCCAGAGAGTAAACACTTTGAGCTTTGCAACCATTTGGTCTCTGTCCCAACAATTCAAGTCTGTTATTGTAGCACAGGAGCGTCCTTAGACAATAGGTGAATGAAAGGACATGGTTGTGTTGCAATAAAACTTTATTTACAAAAATAGATAGTGGGCTGTATTGGCCCATGGGGTGTAATTTGCCGATCCCTCCATTATAGGATAGCGATGAAGATGAAGGCATGAAAGAATTAGTTCTTAAGCTGGGTGTCCTAAAAGCAGATCAGAGATGAAGATATCTCTCAAGAGAAACCCATGAGGAAGTGAGGGAAGCAGGACAGGGCAGGGAAAGAAGTGAAGCAAAGATGTGGGTTTAGAAGATTGGTCTCTTAGCTGATCCTAAAGGTGGGGAGCTCTGAACCATGAACAGCACCCCAGAGATGACGCCCCTGGCATAATCTCCCATTCATTTCTGCTTGAGACTACCCCTGATCTACTGAGGACAATTCTCAGGGAAAGAGGGCAGTGTCAGCTATTAGCTGACAAAGGATAAGTGTTAACCATTGAATAAGCCAAAGAATAAGTGTTTCAGTCTTGTTAAGCGCCTCTGCCTGGGGCTCCAACAGTGTCTATTCCAGAGAGTATGTAGCGAGGTGGGATGGATGGGGGAGTGTTCTAGGGGTGGATAGTGGGATCAAGAATGGCATGAGAGTGAGGTTATGGTGTGCAATAGGGATAAATGGAGGATAGGGTGGGGTTGATAGAGGTTGGGTTACAGTGGATGGAAGGCAGTGTGGTTAATGGCCCAGGTGGGATTGCTGGATGACGAGGTGGGTAAGAAGGATGGTGTTGTGGGTGTGGGTGAAGGATAGTGGGATAGTGGATGGATGCTGGCGTGCAGGTGTAGGAGGAGTGGATGATGGTCATTGAGGGGCAGTGTGGGGAGGGTGGAGCAGATGGATGGGGGAATGCGTGATGGGGTGTAGATGGGCTTGTGTGGTCTGGTTGCACTATCTGTCCTCCAGGCATGGCATCTCTGGACAACAAGGCGACAGGACGGATGGGCATGAGAGCGGCCGTGTACTACATGGTGACCACAGTCATCGCAGTCTTCATTGGCATCCTCATGGTTACCATCATCCACCCGGGGAAGGGTTCCAAGGAAGGGCTTCACCGCAAGGGCCGGGTGGAGCCCATCCCCACAGCTGATGCCTTCATGGACCTGGTCAGGTGATGCTCCTTCTAATTTTGCTGGGATTTCCAGCCCTGCATGAGACCCAACCCATATTCAGGGGACACAAAGACAATGAAGCTGGCAACCACCTGGAAATGACAACACTCCAGTTGGACTTAGTTACTGGGTACCATTTACTGCCTTGGAGACTTGTACATGGCCTCTGACAGCAACTGACCCCTAAGATAAGATTTGTTTTTGTTTTGCTTTTAAACTTTTTATTGTAGTAGCATATGTACAACTTAAACTTTTCCCATTTTAGCCACTTTCAAGTGTACAATTCAGTAGTTTAAATTACATTCCTAATATTGTGCTACTGTCATCGGTATCCATTACCCCAAGTTTTCATCACCTTAAACAGAAACTCGGCATCTGTTAAGTGATAACCACCCCCTCCCCCAGTCCCCAGTAACTTATAATCTATTATATGTCTCTAGAAATTTCCTTCTTCTAAGTATTTCATATAAGTGAGATCAAATGGTATTTGTCTTTTTGCATCTGGTTTATTTCACTCAATATAATGTCTTCAAGTTTCATCCATATTGTGGCTGCTAAGATAAGATCTTTTCAAAATATGGTGATAACATCTATACAACACAGATGTTTGTTTTTAACCATTTTTAAGTGTACACTTCAGTGGCGTTAATTACATTCACAATGTTGTGCTACCATTCACCATCATCCATTACCAAAACTATCCTGTCAACCCAAACAGAAACTCTGTACCCATTAAGCAATAACTCCTTATTGCCCACCCCCTCAGCCCCTGGTAACCTATAATCTACTTTCTGTTTCTATGAATTTGCTTATTATAGATATTTCGTATGAATGGAATCATAAAGTATGTGATGTTTTGTGTCTGTCATATTTCACTGAGTATACTGTTTTTGAGGTTCATCCATGTTGTCACATATATCCAAACTTCATTCCTTTTCATGGCTGGATAATATTCCATTGTATGGATGGACACAATTTGTTGTTCATCTGTTGATGGACACCTGGGTTGTTTCCACCTTTTGGCAATTGTGAATAATGCTGCTACAGACATTGGTGTAGAAGTGTCTGTTTGAGTCCCTGTTTTTCATTCTTTTGGGTATATACCTAGGAGTGGGATTTCTGGGTCATATCATAACTCTATGTTTAACTTTTTAAGAGACCACCACACTGTTTTCCATAGCAGATGGCCCATAGAATAGGATCTTTTGACCCTGATGCTACAGGGTTAGGGTCAGAAGAGCTGGTGTTTGCCTGGTGATCCCAAATTCCATTGTTGGGTGAATGATACTCTTAGAAGAGCAAGATTTTGCTGGACAGAATCAAGGCCCGCTAAACCTCTATCCTAGTCACTGACTTGGGGTGGGAGGACTTAGAAATGTTTAGGTGCTGCCTGTGGCCTTTGAGGTGTAACTGGCATGTCTAAGTGTGAACTGAAGTCCTTGAGATGGCATAGGGTCCTGGTAAAGGACTCAGAGAGACCTGGGCATGAGGTCCATCTCCACCCCTTAGCAGCTGTAGGGACTTGGGTAACTTATGTAAACTCTCTGTGCTCTGGTTTCTTTGTGTGAAAGATGGGGATATTACAACACTCACTTGCAGAGTTGTAGTGTTTAAATCAAATGCAGTTGATTCTCATCATTCATGGTAGTATATTCTATAAAGTTGCTGTGAGCACTGAATTAGCAAATATGGAACAGTTTCCCCTAGTGGAAAATAAAAGGTGAGGTTCCTGCAAGCTTCTGGTCACAACATTTCTGTCACTCTACCAATACATAACCTTGTTTTGTATGTTTGTGTTTAAAGACACCTTTTTAATATATGTTGTTGATTCATTAACATTGAACGCACGGCCAACAATGAAGCTTATCTAACACCCGTATTTTCTCCGTAAGGCACATCACAGCTTTTTTGTGCTTAGGAACACTAGACAGTATTTCAGCACTACGCTTGGGGACCGTTTTTAAACAGAGAAATCACCAACAAAAAGCACAAAAATGTGAAAAATGTGTCACTAAATATATCATGGAAAGGACACTCGTTTATAGCATGAGAGCTGAAACGAGAAGGCAGGGCATTATCTTGTTCTACCTCTGCTGGAATGTGCACATTGGGTGACAGAAAATTTTCACCACTCTGAGCATGCCTGTGAATCACTGCAAAATTAATTTTGGGGTTACAAATGCATTTTAGGTCATAGATGAATTTGCAATTAAAAAATCCACAAATAATGAGTATTGATGTAAAATAGATGAGGCACTTAGCTCAGTTCCTTGCCTAAGGTAGGTGTTCAAATGTTGGTTGCAGTCATCATCATCATCGTCGCCATGATTGTCATCATCGTCATCATCATCATCGCCGTCATCTTCATCATTGCCATCATCATCATTGTTGTCATCATCGTCTTCATCATCATCTTCATCATCTTCATCATTGCCATCATCATCATCATTGTCATCGCCATCATCATCATCATTGTCATCATCCTTGTCATCATCATCTTATCTTCATCATCTTCATCATCGTTATCATCATCATCTTCATCATCATCATCGTCGTCATCATCTTCGTCATTGCCATCATCGTTTTCATCGTCATCAATCTAGTACTCCCTTCCAAGTTCTAACCACTTTCTTTCACTCAATATTTTCCTGCAGAAATATGTTTCCACCCAACCTTGTGGAGGCCTGCTTCAAACAGGTCAGAGGGAAGTGCACAGTTTGATGAAGGAGATATGGACGGTGGGGGGAGCTTGCTGCTGAGTTGGGGTTGGGAAGAAGGTCCTGACAGAGCAATGAGTAGGAGATCTTTTGGAAGAGTCTGAGGAAAAGAATATATTTCTCATTGCTTTGATGTCTGAGGGAGAGTCAGAGAGAAGGACTTGGGCCAAGGACCTACAGCCTGGGACAGAGACCAGGATATCTGCCCATGAGACCCCCATAGATGGGTTTGGAGAGGCCCTAAATCTGGCTGAATATCACCAGGAGAGCTTGTGCAAAATACAAATTCTGGGGCCCCAGTGCAAACCAGACTCTTCAAGGATGTGGGAAACGGGACTAGTGTTGTAAAGAAATTTTTCCAGATAGCTAAACCATTGATGGACTCATTTATTTATTTGCTTTCTAAGTCATTTATTTATTCACTCATTCATTGACCCACACATTCATCTATGCATTTTGTTTCTCTGATTCACTTACTCAATATGGGTTCAATATCTCCTTATTTTCAGTTCAAGACACAATACAGCACCAGGGTGGTTACCAGGACCATTGTGAGGACAGAGAATGGGTCTGAGCTGAGCGCCTCCATGTCCCCTCCATCCTCAGTGGAGAACAGCACCAGCTTCCTGGAAAACGTCACCAGGGCCTTTGGCACCCTGCAGGAGGTGCTGAGCTTCGAGGAGACTGTACCGGTGCCCGGCTCGGCCAATGGCATCAATGCCCTGGGCCTCGTGGTCTTCTCTGTGGCCTTTGGGCTGGTCATTGGTGGCATGAAGCATAAGGGCCGAGTCCTGCGGGACTTCTTTGACAGCCTCAATGAGGCTATTATGAGGCTGGTGGGCATCATTATCTGGTGAGTGCTGGGCTTTGCCTGGTGGAGCCAGGGCTGGGAAGTCAAGGCTTGGGGCAGCTGTTGAAGGGGTCACTGGGGATGTTTGGGCATAGTCACTCTTCTAGGCAATGGTTAATTCACCCACTCACTCATTCATTTAGTCACTCATGTATTGTTCTCTGCAATGATTTATTCACTCCTACACTCCCTCATTTATCTATCTATCATCTATTCATTAATTCTTCTATGCCTTGGTAAAATCATTCATTCACTTATTTATTCATTTATACTCATCCATTCTTCACTTATTTACTCATTCATTTATAAATCCTTCTAAAAATCCAAGCATTCTACTCATTCTTAATTCATTCGCTCATAAATTTATTCATTCACTTGTCCATGCATTAGTTAAACCACTGATTGAGTCATTCATTTATTTACTCACTAAGTCATTTATTCATTCATTGACCTGTGCTTCCCAAGTGGTCCCACCTCCTCAAATCCATCCCCTATAACCCAACTTGGACTTCAGTTTCTAAAAGGAAAGGAGTAACAGTGGAAGCCTGGGTAATGGGTGGAGGATGGAAAATCACAAGACCAAGTATTTGGTGAGCCCTTGATGAACTCACTTTTGCAGTCTCCTCCGTTCTCCCTTTCATCCACTCTGCAGTGTACTGGTCTTCCTTCTCCTCCTCCAACACTCCAAGCTCAAGCCCTTCTCAGGAAATTTACACTCTGCCTGAGAATTCCCCTTGCTCTCCCCAATTCCTTCTCATCATTCAGGTCTCAGCTTAAATGTCACCTCTTTGGAGAGGTCCTCCCTGTCCACCCACTATGAAGTAACCCACTCAGTTATTCTCTTTTGCGACATTACAGCAGTTATCACCACTGAAATTCTTAATTATGAGTTTCAATATGCCTCCTATTAGAATTTAAGTTTCATGAGGGCAGGGACAATGTGCTGGAGCACAGCAGGTGCTCAATAAATTTTTATTAAATGAATGAATAAATGATTCTGATTTAGCACAAGTTGTTTGAGATGATGGTGGGAAATCCAGTGGCCCAGGGATGGTAAAATGAGGGAGAATTTGAGTGTATACAAAAGAGAATAGTGGAATCAAGGATTCAAATGTTGAGCAAATTCTTGGGGGCAGGGAATAAACTGTGTCAGAAGGTCATAGATAGGGAATGTCAGGCAATGTGTAGGAAAGGGGTACTAAAGACAGATTTTTCCTATGGGGGAACTTGACTGGAGGAGTGGACCTGATAAGCTTGTATGCCTTGAAGTTGTAGGAACTGTTCTGCTGTCTGGGTGTAAGCTATTGGTGAGCAGGAGGAAGTGGGGGTGGGATATGTTTGTGGAATCCTGCCCCAGTTTGTTTATGTTTGGGGAGCTTGGATGGAGTAGGGGGGCTGGTACGGTGGGCACTTCCTGGCTCCAGAACCCAACATGGACAAGCATGTTGCAAAACCTTGGGGCTGCCACCTGGCCTGTAGAAGTCAGGATGGAGCCTGACAGGACTTTGGCTTGGTTCAGGTACGCACCTGTGGGCATCCTTTTCCTGATTGCTGGGAAGATATTGGAGATGGAAGACATGGCCGTCTTGGGGGGCCAGCTGGGCATGTACACCCTCACCGTCATCGTGGGCTTGTTCCTCCATGCTGGTGGCGTCCTCCCCCTCATCTACTTCCTTATCACCCACCGGAACCCCTTCCCCTTCATCGGGGGCATGCTGCAGGCTCTCATTACTGCCATGGGCACGTCTTCCAGGTATGGTCTCACCCTCACCAACGATGCCCTTCCCAGGCCAACTCCTTGACTTTCATTGGCTCTCCTAGGAGTCCTTCCCTCTCCCTGCCACAGACAGTTCTTCTGAACTGTGTAATATCAGAGGTTCCTGAAGTTCTCCAGATGGTTAAACACCTTCGGGTGGGTGGGTGGGGCTTTGTCCTGGGCTGGTTCTTCTGACCTTCTGTCTTCTTTCCCATTTCCTCTTTATGTGGAGGAGAACCAGGTGTCAATTTTGAAGTTAAGACAAAGGTCCCAGCATGCCCCCATGCTCTCAGTCAATTTCTAGTCCAGAGGTTCTCCTCTCTTCTTGAGATGATATCTGGGATCCCCCTTAGCTTCCTTTTCCTTTTTGTGATTTTAGGGGGGTCCATAAAGGACACCCCTTTCCCCCATACAAGTTTAAAACAATTTGAGAGGTGTCACAGAGACCAAACAGATGGAGAAAAATACCATCTTAATTGCCCATAAAACTGATTGGAGAATGTGCCTTTGATCTGTGGCCAAGTAAGGTTGCTACCACTATACCCCAGAATTAAACTCGCCTGGTCACTGAAGATCCATCTCTTTGTGGGTGGGTCCGAGCTTCTCAGTTGCATGTAACCAAGTTGACCAGAACATGCGTTTCCTGGACAGGCTGACTCCAAAGGAGATGCTCACTTCCTTTGACCAAACTCACCAATCAATGAAATCACTTCTTTCCTGGGAAGTGGTAGGGGGCGGGTGGGGTGAGCGACCATGAAGGCTAGTAAAGCTGAAGTTGCTCCCTATGGAAACATGGGTAATGGGGAATAGGGGTCTTCTGTAACACCCTTCTCTTAGCCCCGAGAGGCTACACTTAGTCTTCTCATTTTGGTGATTGAACGAATGGCATGAACTAGCCTTAAACTATTGGCCTTAAATGTGTCAAGAGACCTTCAGCCTGGGAGACCCCATTGCTTTAGGTGCCCTGAATCATGAGAATCCCCTTTCCCCACACAGAGTTCTCAGTCCGTGCAACATTATAGCCCTGACTTCCTCCCTTTGCTCTAGCTCCGTAATATTCTCAGGGGAACTCTCCATTGGCCCCATTTTTGTCCAGCCCAACCCTGCTGCCCCTGTTCTCAACCTTTGTGGCTCTCTCCTCCAGCTCTGCCACACTGCCCATCACCTTCCGTTGCCTGGAGGAGGGCCTGGGTATTGACCGCCGCATCACCCGGTTTGTGCTACCCGTGGGGGCCACTGTCAACATGGATGGCACTGCTCTCTACGAGGCCCTGGCTGCCATCTTCATTGCCCAAGTCAACAACCATGAGCTCAACCTGGGCCAGATTACAACCATCAGGTGAGATGGCTTTGAGTGGGAGTCAGTCTTGCCAGCAGATGAAATCCAAAGGAGGGAGTTGGTTTGGACACCCCATTTCATCCCCATCAGGGAGGCAACTGGGTTGGGGGAGGAGGTAGGGGTCACATCTGGAGGTCAAGAGAGTCCTCAGATGTTGGAAAGGGGATGTGGGAAGAGACAGTGATGCCAGATGAGGCCAAAGGTGGGACATTGAGGCTGTCAAAACTGTCAAGATGTTCCAGTGAATTCTCTCACATGCTATTGTGGGAGAGCCCTTTGTCCAGTGTTTTCCAAACTGTGGCTGGTGTATCCTAATAACTGAAGATACTTGTTAGAAATATAGATTCCTGGGCCTATCACTCAGTTCTCTGTTTAGTCATTATAACAATAGCAAACATCATCTGCTTCAGGTCTTGGTTTCACAGCCACCTTTGCAGGGGAGCTTTCCCTGAATACCCTCTTTAAAATTGCACATCTGGTCATTCTTAGATTGGATTATTTTCTCATAGCACCATCTGTCTTAGTATATACTTTACTTATTCATCTTCTCTATTGTCTGCCTCCCTCACTAGAATGTAAGCCTTAGGGCAGGTATTTTCTTCCACGGCATTTTCTACTATGTGTTTTGCACATAGTAGAGGCTCAATAAATATTTATTGAAAGAGTGAATTTATTGAACACTCTGTAACTCATCTTGTGCAAAGTGCTTTTGCTTTCCATTTGTTTAACTCTCATAAATCTCCACGATGTGGGTAAAACTATGATTCCTTTTTTAGAGAGGGGGAGTGGAAGTTTAGGCAGGAAAAGATGGATCCAGGCATCTTAATTCCTGGATTGCAATCACAATGTAAGATGGGAGGAGAGGTGGATGAGGGGTTGGAGAGGGGAGAATGTATTCAAGGAAGCTGGCCTGGGAAGCAGAGATACATGTGAGCACTGGTTTGAGATTCTCTTGTCCGGGTGGGAGGCTCTGAATTCACAGACCCTACCCCTTTTTATCCCACACTAAATAAACTCATGCTGACTCTTTGGGCATGAAGATACTTGGAGCTCATGGGATTGGGATTCCCTATTATCTGTAGCCCCTTAGACAGGTCTTAGAAATCTCTAGGTATTGAGAATAGCCTCTTGTTCAATCAGTTAGCAAATATTTATTGATTGCTTATTCCTGGCTCAGATCTGGGAGCTGGGGACATGGTGGTGCAGGAAGGCATTCATGGATCTGCACTGGGCCTCTTTGGAAACCAGAAGCAGCAGCGGTTTGGAGCTCTGGCAAGAGGCCATTGAGGATTTTGCTCATGACTTGAGCTGCTGATAGTAGGAGTTTGCATGAATTTCTGGAAAATGCTGAAGCTGGGGGACATGCAGGGGAGAAAGTTTCCAAGGCTCTGCTATGGTGCAGGGATGTTTTTTGGGGAGTGGGTAGTCAGGCCCAGTTTTATGCTTCTGCTGTTGAAGGCCTAGGGACAAGTTTCTTGGCTTATGTCTTCATTTCCTTGGACAAAGCAAACTTGGAAAGATTTGTGGATATGGTTCTGCCTTTGTTCCTTACTCGCTCAAATATTCATTTGATATCTAAATGCTAGGCACTGTGGTTGACACTCGGAAGATCCAAAGAAGGGAAAGGTACAGACTCAGTGCAGAAGGAGGTCACAGTCTATTAGGGGAGACCAATGAGTGCACTGACATTCCCACACAGGGTGGTAAGTGCTGTATTGGGGAAGCCAACCATGGTGAGAAGCAGCACTTGATCTAGCCTCGGAGAAGAGGCAATGAGTGAAGCTTTCATGGACAGGTAAAACTCAAGCTGAATTTGGAAGAGGGAATAGGAGTGAACCAGGTGAAAAGGAAGGCAGTGGTTCTCAAAGTGTGGCTCCTGGACTGGCATCATCATCATCTGTTTGAATGTGAATTATCAGGCCCCACTGAAGTCCTACTAAACCAGAAACTAGGGATGGAGCCCAGTCATCCTTGTTTTCACCAGCCCTCCAAGAAATTCTAATGCATGCTAAAGCTTGAGAACCATGCCCCTAAAGGGACCAAGAGTGGCTCATTAAGGCTGGAACTTGGAGAGCATGGAGAGGTGTAGAAGGAGAACGAAGCTGGAAAGGTGGGCAAAGGCAAGCTTGGGAGGGTCCCTGTAATAAGAATTTCAATTTAACAGCACATATTCAAAATCAAGTATTGAGAGTTTTCTATATGTCAGGCTCTGTGTGGAGACTCAGGGATGCAGGGGAAAATAAGACATGGTTTTGGGCCTCAGGAAGGATCCAGTCTAATGAAGAAAAAAGACACCAGATGACGGTGATGATGGTGGTGATGATGATGATAATGATGATGACGATGGTGATGATGATGACAGTGATGATGATGATGGTGATGATGAGGATGGTGATGGTGATTAGGATGGTGTGATGATTCTGATGTGATAATGGTGACAATGATAATGATAGTGGTGATGATGGTAAAATGATGGTGATGATGAGATAGTGATGGTAATGATGGTGATGATAGTGAGGGTGAAATGATGGTGGTGGTGACGGTGATGATAACCAACATTTATCAAGCACGTTCTATGTTCCAGACATGTAGCAAATATTTTACAAGCATGAGCTATTTGAATGTCATTTGGAAATGTCCTGTGCATGGCTCTGTCACCAACTTTGCCAAATAAAGAAAAAAGATGATATGCATATTATGAGTCGTGTAAAAACTTTGGAAGTCCAGAGGAGGGTCATTTAACTCAGCAGATGCCGATAGATTTATTTTCATTTCATTTATTAGCATCACCTTGAGCAATTGCAACATCCAAGCAGTTGCAAAATCCATCACCTTGGCCTCAGTTTCCTGAAATTCTGAACTCAATGACTCTATATTTCCACTCCACTCAACCATCTACCTTTGAGGTCATGCTCTGCACTTTTCTCTGTCTCCTCTGACATATCCAGTATTCACGTTGTGGACATAACCTCCAATCTCTCCATTCTCTTGCTTGTCCTTCCCCTACACATGCTCTTTGACCCCCTATGAACCTTTAATTACTTATCTCCTCTATTTCCCCTCATTATGGTTTCATTTTTTCCCCTATGTATTTTAGTCTGCTACTTCTTAAACTTTAATCACTTGAGGATCTTGTTCAAAAGCAGATTCTGACTCAGTGAATCTGGAATGGGGCCAGAAATTTTGCATTTCTAGCAAGTTCTCAGATGATGCTGATGCTGCTGGTCTGGGACCACGTGTGGAATCATAAGGTCCTCAGATCAGAGGGTGGCACTTCATTCTTTAGCCTTCTTTCTGGTGTCTTTCACATCTTCATCCCATGGTCTTCACGCCCAAATGCTCTCCAAATCCTTAACTTTGGGAATGCAACCACATCAAGATATCTGAGCCAGCTGGAGAAAAATCTACCCACTTTGGAAATTGACACCACTACAAGATAATGCTTTATGTCATCAGCCTGACATGTTTTCACTCAGAAATCCCTTTATGTGAATGGTTCACAGCCCTGGTTACACATTAGAATCACCTGGAGACCCACTTCAAGGGGCTCTGACTTAGTTATGTACCAGGCATCAGATGGTTGTTTTAGCTTCCCAAGTGATTCTGTTCAGCCAGAGTTGAGAATCCATGAGTTATGTGCTGTCTCTCTTACCCATCCATCAGAAGCCATACCCAATTTTTGCCACTCTTTATCCCCAAATCCTATTCTGTGATTCCACTTCCTGTGGGCAGTTTTTGCCTTCTACCTCTGGAAGATAATAGAGGCTACTGGCTATGAATAGACCCAGCTTTCTGCCCCCACAATTCAATTTTATTGTTGTATACACTCATCTGCACTTCTTTTCCCTGATCTCAGTTAAACAGGTTCTGTTGCTCTGTTCAAAACTCATACCTCTACTGTTTCCTGAGTCCTACCCCTCCTATCTTCTTCCTCTTTTAGCCATTCCTTTTCTTACTTGCATTTTCAACTCTATTGCCTCTATTTGAATTTTCTCTGTAGCATATGAAAGCATAATGAAATCTCTCCCATATTAGAAAAATAAAAACATCACACCTAAAGTGCTGATGATCTCAGGGAAGCCTAAACTCCAATGCCCATACTCCTTAGCAGAGTATCCCTCCCTCCTCAATACCTGCCTACTTCTCTTTGTTCACACGAAGATTGTGGTGAAGGTGAGTACCACAGTGTCATATGGCATAGGACAAAGCTGGCTTGGTTGGGAGCACATATAACTGGGGTCAGCATCAGGATGGAGTGTTCTTTACTTTTATAGAGATCCTGGGAGACCATCCTGTAAATGGTGAAAACAATCCCGAACTGATTTTCAGCTGCTGATGGGACTTTTAAGGATACAGTTTACCTTTAGGCTCCATGGCTGATGACACCTGGAGGTTCTGTGGGACACTGAGGCCATGTTCAGCTCCTTCTGCTATAGGCAGAGGGAGTCTCTGGTCCCAGCTACTTCATTGCCACAGAATCCAGAGATTTACATTGTATCTTCAAACAATCCTCCTTATCTTTCCAATGGGTTGGTGGGATACAGGAAGTCTTTTCTAGGGGAAACCAATGATGCAGGGAAGAAGACAAAGAACTCCAAGGGAACTGTTTTTGTACATCTAAGTCAGGTCCCAAGCATTGCAGTGAGCACTTCTCACTGAAAATGTTGACATCATTGGGAGTAGGAAGTAGGAAAGAGCTTGATGGTGATGGACAGTTTGAGATCCTCCAGATATTGCTTCAAAATTTAGTGGCAGATGGTGATTGGCTGTGTGGTCATAATCTAAACCTAACTCAAAGTAGGTTTAGTTGGCTTGCTGGATTGAGGTGGAATTAGTTCATACCATACAGAGTGAGCTGCCTACCTCCCGAGTTGGAGGAGATAGGATCCTTCACTTAGGATGATGCGAGTGGTACTCCTCTCTGAGGCTCTGCTAACCAGGTACTATCTCATTTATTACTCACAACAGCCATGCAAATAAGTATGTCTCCCATTCTACAGATGAGAAAATGGAGGCTCTGAATTTATGTTCAAGGTCATTCAGCTTGTGAATGGAGCCTGCTGGACTCCAAAGCACATTCTCTATTCCCCAATGCCTGCATTTGATCACTGTTCTGATAGAGCCATTATCTGGCTTAGGGTACTGAGTGGCCCCATGTTCATGATGATAGATCCTGGGAAAGATCCAGAGGCCACCAGGAAGAGGGGTGACAACCATGGGCATTAATGGTTTTCTTTGTAAGCTCAGTGACTTTAGAATCCTTCATACCACCACATCAGGCAATCAGAGCTGATGCAGGAGATATAATCTAGCCCATGCCTGATCTAGTCTGACCCTCTCCTTGATGGTGGCCACCATCTTTCATTTCTGCTTTTTAGTTTTCTAAACATATTTTTATTATTTTTATCAATTTTTATATACAAATACTCTATACCCATTGAGCAAAAACTCCTCTGCCTTCCCTCCTCTTCCATCCCCTAGAAATCTCTAATCTACTTTCTGTTTCTCTGAATTTGCTATTTCTAAATATCTCATATAAGTCACATGAAAAAATATTTGTCTTTATGTACATTGCTTATTTCACTCAGCATAATGTCAATTTTCAGCCATGTTGCAGCATGTCTCAGAACTTCATTCCTTCCTATGGTTGAATAATATTGTATTGAATGGATGGATCACATTTTGTTTATCCATTCTTCTGTTGATGGATTCTTGGGTTGTTTTCTGCTTTGGGCTATTGTGAATAATGCTGCTGTGGACATTGGAGTACAAGTATCTGAGTACTTGTTATTAATTCATTGGGTATATATCTGGGAGTGGAATTGCTGGATCATATTGTAATTCTGTATTTAACTTTCTGAAGAACCGCCATATTGATTTCCATGGTAGTTGTGCCATTTTACATTCCTACCAACAATGCACTAGAGATCCAAATTCTTGGCATCCTCCATAACACTTATTTTCCATTAAAAAAAATAGCCATCCTTGTGAGTGTGAAGTGGTATCTTATTGCATATTTTAAAAACTGCATACTTAAAAAATTTTCACAGCACCCTAGACAATTTCTCTTTCTGACTCTAAACTTGGCTCACCCTCCAGAAATTCCATTCTCATCAGCTGAACTTGGCATGCTCTGACCTACCTGCTTCCAGCTTATTTGCACGTGGAGCACTCCCTCTCGTTTCACACTTGCTGCTTAAGTTGATTTTCGTGCATTTCTGCAGCTTCCAGAGGCAACCAGATATAAATCTATACACTCATCTACATATCATTGTTGAAACATCACTGGATGTGCTTACAACCAAGTCCCAGCAAAGGAAGAGGGGTCCCACCTGCATTGTAACTCAATGAAATTTGCTTTGTATTCTGCTTTTTATTTTTGGGAACTTAATGTAAGATGCCTGGAGAACTGACTCCTTCCTGTCTGTTGTGTCCTCTTCCTCATCTCTCTCTTCCCTTCTTCTGCCTCTCTCTGTTCTCTCTCTCTGCTTGCAGCATCACGGCCACAGCAGCCAGCGTTGGTGCTGCTGGCATCCCCCAGGCGGGCCTTGTCACCATGGTAATTGTGCTCACATCGGTTGGTTTGCCCACGGAGGACATCACGCTTATCATAGCTGTGGATTGGTTCCTGTAAGTGTTTTTCAGCTGAACCTTGCTACTGTATCCCCTCCACCCCCCACTTTCCCCTGAGAGAGACCCCAACACATGGATCCTCAACTCAGCAATGACAAGAGAGTTATAGAATTTTGGAGTTAAAAGGGGTGCTTTGGAGAGTAGTCCAGGCCATGTCCTGTGGATCTCAAATTCCATAGCATTAACTTTGGGAAGCAGGCCAGGGAGGAGACAAATTTTGGGGGATTAAACCATCAGCCGGAAAAGCTCCTCTTGTATGTATTTTATGTGCAAGTCACAAAAATGTGATCCATGAGGTAAATATGGTTGACAAACGTTATTTTTAAAAGCCCCAACATTAAAAAAAATCCAAATATCTTGATTTTCCTGAAAAAATTGAAGATGTGCCAATACTGGACTTTCATCCTCACCTGGTAGCTCTCAGCTGGTCCTGAGTCTATTTAGACAAAGCTTTTGAAATCTCCAACCTACCCTGGTAAATGCCTCCTTTGATTCAGACTAAATGCTCCTTGTCCTATATGCAATTTTCTGTACCAGATGACCACATAATATTTCTTAAAAAAAAAAAAAAAAGAGATTCACATTGCAAAGAACAAGTGTGAACATCTCAGAGCCTGTCCAACTTGTGTTTGTTGGAGGGGAAGCTGAGGGATTGGGAGGTGCTTGTGGTCACATGGTCATGGGTTGGACTGGAATGCAGAGCCCCAACTCCTGGGCACAAGGAGGTCCCTCTTCCCCAATGCATCCACTCCCCCAGGGAATTCTTCAAGCTCCAGCTAATGGTGGCTTCTCTCTCTCTTCCCGTCCACCAGTGACCGGCTTCGCACAATGACTAATGTCCTGGGGGACTCAATCGGAGCGGCTGTCATTGAGCATTTGTCCCAGCGCGAGTTGGAGCTGCAGGAAGCTGAGCTCACCCTCCCCAGCCTGGGGAAGCCTTACAAGTCACTGCAGGAGAAGGGGGCATCCAGAGGACGGGGAGGCAACGAGAGTGCCATGTGAAAGCCTCCGCTCTGCTGCCAAGAGAGGAGGGAAGGGAGCTGGGGAGGAGAGTCTGGGTGAACACCCATGGCCTGGTTGACCTGCCAGTGATCACACAGGTTCTGCTTCACTTGTTAGGGGGGAAACTGAGATAAAGGAGCAGGAATGAAAGATGTCCAAGATCTCTGTTTCTGAGCTTACTGAGAGCTAGAGGGAAGGTGGTGAGCAAGGAAGGGGAGGGAATGAATGATTCCCTGGGTTTGGAAGAAAGAAGACTTCAAATTCAACAAGGAGAGGGGTCAGCTCATGTCCCTGTTTTCTCAAAAAGTGGCAGATCTGAAGAGAATAAAGGAAAACCACTGTTTCTCATAATTAAACAGTATCCACGCCTACTGCGGTGGGGACCTACAGGCCACCTTCAGGTTTGATGATTCACTAGGAGTCACAGAACTCACTGAAGCCATGTTACTTATGGTTATGGCTTATCTGAGTGAAAGGATACAGATTAAAATGATTAAAAGCAAAAAGTAGATCAGGCAGAGTCCAGGAGAGACCAGGTATGAGCTTCCAGTTGTTCTTGTCCGGTGGAATTGTGTAGACATGCTTACTTCACTGAGTAACTTCGTGTGACATGTACAAAGTATTGCCAATCTGGGAGGCTCACCTGAGCCTTGGTGTCCAGCTTTTTTTTCAATTAAAGTTTTCATTTTGAAATAACATCAAATTTCCAGGACAGTTGCAAAAATAATAAAAACCAATATAGAGATACCCCTCCCCTACCAGATACTCAGATCCACCAATTTTAACATTTTGATACATTTGCTGTATTATTCTATCTATCTATCTATCTATCTATTTATCTATCTATCATTTATCTATTTCTCCATCCATCCATCCATCCACGTATCTGTTTTAGTTTCCTTGGTTGCTCAAGCAAACACCATTAAATGGGTCAGATTAAACAATGGGTATTTATTAGCTAACAATTTTGAGGCTGAGAAAGTCCAAATCAATCATCATCAAGGCGTTGCTTTCTCTCTGAAGACTGTGGCATTCTGGGCACTGGCTGCTGCTGATCCTTGCTTCTTGGCTTGTCACATGATAAGGCACATGGCAGCATCTCCTAGCTTATCTCTTCTTCCAGGTTCCATTGATGTTCAGCTCCTGGATGCTCCCTCTGTGGCTTTTTTTTTCTGTCTGAATTTCATACTGCTTATAAAGGACTAAAATAATAGGATTATGAAGTAATAGGATTAAGACCCATCCTGACTGAGGTGGGTCACACACCTTAACTGAAGTAACCTC
Source organism: Choloepus didactylus (assembly GCF_015220235.1). Lineage (NCBI taxonomy): Eukaryota > Metazoa > Chordata > Mammalia > Pilosa > Megalonychidae > Choloepus > Choloepus didactylus. Next base: position 3,810,435 of record NC_051331.1, read on the forward strand.
ATCAAAAGGTCCTACTTAAAATGGGTTCACAGCAACAAGAATGGATTAGGTTTAAGAACATGTGTTTCTGGTGTATATACAGCTCCAAATTATCATCTTCCTCGCTCTGCTCTCTATCTATCTACCTATGATCTGTTTCTCCATCCATCCATCCATCCATCCATCATCCATCTACCTGGGTGTCAAGGGTTTTTATTGGATGCTGATCATATAGGTATGGACCTCCTGCATGACCTTAGTTATTCAGTTTCCAGTACCCACCCCCCAGAGGTGACGTGATACAATGTGTCCCAGAGTCCAGGTGAACAAAAATAAACACTCACTACAAATCACATTGTTAGCCTAGACTATCTGGCCCAGCCCAAGGTTCCAGGCAAACAAAGACAATTCTATCAGGTAGGACATTCCAAGGGCTTAGAGGTGACCTCCCAGGAGCCAGTCAAGGACCAGGCCTTTATTGGAATGTGCAGGGTTTGGACAATCCAGGCCTGCTGAGTTAACACATTATTGCATACACTCCATGGTTGGGAATTGGGGAGAATCTTCCCATGGGGACTGATGTCTATGACTTATAGCTCCAATTCTTGACTCCTGAGATGGAGTGGCTCTGCCATTCTCATGCTGGGAGGTTCAGGGATGTTCCATGTCTCTTTGCTCTGCAAAGTAGCCATTGACTTCTTAGTGTTATTGTCTTTGTTTCCCAGCTGATATGACCAATACCACAAAATGAATTGGTTTAGACAACAGGAATTTATTGGCTCATGGTCTTGGAGGCTGGAAGGCTTGCTTCCTTCTGGGGTCAGTAGCATTCTGGTTGGCTGACAATCCTTGGGTTCCTTGGCGTTCCCATCACATGATGATGTCCTCTCCTTTCTCTTCTGGATCCATTGATTTGCAGCTTCCAGCTCTTCTCTCTGACTTTCTCTCACTATTTTTGAATTTCTTCTGCCTTCAAAGAACTCCAGTAATCTGGACTCATATCCAGCCTCCTTCATTTGGGCCAACCTTAACTAAAAACAACATCTTCAAGAGATCCTATTTATAATCGGTTCATGCTCACAGATTAAGACCAAGACCAAGAACATGTCTATATTTGGGGTACATAACTCAAGCCACCACAATTATTTTCCTGCAGTCTGAGGAAGTATGCAGGGCATTTAATGAGACCTTAATAAAGAATTGGGAAAAATATGAGGGAAGTAAACAAACAGTAACATGAGTCTAGATGTCATGGGAATAATAACTAAACTCTATGATCCTTTATCCAAGAAACGTGGCATTTCTTTCTTTCTAAATAAAATTAAACCTCACTTGAGCATCTACCCCCAGGATTGGAGGGATGTCCGAGAGAAATAAAAAAATTAAGGAAATCAAATTTTCCTATCAATTTGTCAAATAAAATAAAAATATCCAGATGTGGTAAGGCTGAGGTAAAACAGAAAAACTTGCCAATGGAAGAATTATAATGAAAAGTGGCTTGTATGAGAAAAGGGTTTCTATTGAGCAGTTTTACTCTAATGTTTGATCTATTTTAAGGCTGACACCCCCAGGAAAAGAACATTTCCTGGTTAGGGAACAGACTTCGAAAAGGGAGTTTAAAATAAGAAAGTATTCTGTTTCTTTTGAGGTTTAACTATTATTATTATTGTAAGGCTTATTTAGAGTCACTATAATGATGCTTAAGACACTGGCTTCAATTTAGACAGCCCTGGGTTTGACCTTGTGTTTGCCTCTTAACCGACGATGTGACCTGCAACTAGTTCCCCTGTTTCTGTAAGCTCTAACTTCTTTATCTGTAACTAACGGAAAATGATACTAATCAGATAAAAGGTTATTGGGAGAATTAAATGAGACAATGTATATAAAATGTTTAAATAGGGAGTGTCATTGTCATTATTATTCAATAGCATTGAGCTACTTTTCTACTTTTCTGCAAAGTTTTTTTTAATTAAAATTTTTTTATTAGAGAAGTCGTGGGTTTACAGGACAATCATGCATAAAATATAGGATTCCCCTACACCACCCCATCACGAACACCTGCATTGGTGTGGAAAATTTGTTACAACTGATAACACTATTTTTTGTAACTCTACTATTTTTTTTGATAGTAGTTACATTTGTTACAATTGATGAAAGATTAGTAAAGTAGTACGATAACTATTGTCCATAGTTTACCTAGCAGTATTTTTTCTCCCATATTCCCAACCTATTATTATTTTTCATGCATGTCTTTATTTTATGACTCATCTACGCATACCCTGGATAAAGGGGGTGTCAGTCACAAGGGTTTTACAGTCACAGGATGTGCCAGTTTGGATATATTATGTCCCCCAGAAAAACTATATTCTTTAATTTGTAGGGGCAGATTGACTAGTCTGTTGATTTGGGTGGAACTCTGATTAAATTATTTCCATGGAGGTGTGGACCCTGCCCATTCAGGGTGGGTCTTGATCAGTTCACTGGAGTATTTAGGAGAGAAGCTAAGAGCTGACACAGACCCAGATGCTTGCTGACGCTTAGAGATGCTTGGAGATGCAGACAGAAGGATGTTTGGGGATGCTAAGCTAAGAGAAACCCAGAGAAATTTTGGAGAAAGTCATTTTGAAATGCAACCTGGGAGCAAAGGGACAGCAGATGCCAGCCACATACCTTCCCAGCTGACAGATGTGTTCCAGATGCCATTGACCATTCTTCAGTGAAGGTATCCTCTTGTTGATGCCTTAGTTTGAACACTTTTATGGCTGTAGAACTGTAAATTTGTAGCCAAATAACCCCTCTTTATAAAAGCCAATCCATTTCTGGTATTTTGCCTAATGTTAGCATTAGCAAACTGGAATACAAGTTCACACGATGAAAGCAATATAGGTATACAATCATTATGAAAGATCAAGGCTACTGGACTACAGTTCAACAATTTTGGATATTTCCTTCTGTTTATTTTAATACACTAGAAACTAAAACGAGATATCTATATAATGAGTTAGTAGTCATAATCATTTGTTGCATCCTAATTTCTCAGTTACAACTCCTCCCTCCCATTTGATCATTCACTCAATTTCCAGGGATATCTGGGCAATGACCATTTCAACTTCCTCAATGTGCAAAGCTTTTATTAATTCAATATGTTAGTACTTTTCTTGTGCAGATCCCACTTCATATTTAACCATCCACCCATCTTTGTCACTCCATTCAACAAATATTCACTGACCATAAAATCCATACCAAGAACTGTGCTAGTCATTGTGCTTACAAAGATGGATAGATGTAGTCAGAAATGGAAGGAATCCACATTGGGATGAGTATAAAAATTCAATAAATTTGACATGACTGAAAAGAAAGTGAACTAGATGAAAGGATGGGAAATCTTATAGCTGTTTCATTTACATAACCCTAGAAAAAACATCTCTGTAATGAATTTGCAGGGAGGCATTTGCAAAATGGACATACATATCATCACTTCTGATGATATATATCAAATATGTGAGATAATATTCATTTTAAACAAAATCCAAATCATTAATATAGATAACTGAGGGTATGTCAGGTTCAATTCAACAAACTGAAAATTACCAATTAGAAAGTGAAAATAGGTATCTTAGAGAGGTTTTTTAAGTTTAAGCTTCAGTGGCAGAGAGATTCCAAAAGGAGCTGAGCGCTCAGTCTGGTGGGCACTCTTACTCACAATAAAGATAACCCTTATGAGGGGTGACAATGGGATTGGGAAAGCCATATAGACCACACTCCACTTTGTCTAGTTTATGGATGAATGAGTAGAAAAAATGGGGGAAGGAAAAACAAAACAAAACCAAACAACAATAACAAAAGGCACCCAGTGTTCTTTTTTTTTTACTTTAATTTGCCTTATTCTATGATTATATTTTGGAGGTCTTCTAATTAATCAAGGCATTTCTTCATGTGCGGCAGTCATCAAGGAATAAATTGTAATATCATTGTGTAGCTATTACAAAATGCATGTGACATTTATTTTTTATCCCTTTGAAAGTCATTTCTTAGTGGGAAATGTGACAATATTTCTAAAATGTGTCAATAACAGTGAATCTAATTATGGACAGAATTCAGCTTCAAGTAACAGAAAAGCCAACCAAAATAGTGCATAAAGAAATTTGGGTTTATTTATACACACATTAGAGTTACAGGGTCTAGAGTTATGGGGTCCAGGGATGGTACAGCAGATCAGAAAAGTTGTTAGGGACTCCATCTCCTTTTATTTTTGAATAGCTGTTGCACCTATAGATACAAAAGCCACATTATATTCAAGAAGAATGGAATTCAAGGATATAGTACAAAGGAATATTCAAGATGAGACTTTTTAAAATTTCCTATTTTCTACTATAAATTTTTTTAAGCAAAAGTGCCATACCACAAGCTTAATGAATTTTCAAAAACTGGATGTATTTTTTGGAACAAGAACGCAAACCAAGAAACAGAACATGGCCAGTCCCCAAGGAGCTTCTTTTTGCCCAAAGTGACTTATATTCTAAGTGGAATATTAATCAGCAGCAAAATGGATTGAACTTCTTATGCATGCTACAACATTGAATACAACATATTGAGAGGAATAAGCCAGACACAAAAAGACAGATATATTATGATCTCACTTATATAAAATTCACAGAGGCAGATAGTAAATTACATTACTAGGACCAAGTTGGGGAGGAGATTTGCTTAATGTGTGCAGAGTTTCTGTTTGAGGTGATGTAACAGTTTAGGTAAATGATGTTGATGTAGCAACACGTGAATGTGAACATTATTAGTGAATTGCACACTTGAATAACAGTTAAAATGGGAATTTTGAATTGTACTTATGTGACTATAATGTAAAGTTTAAAAAAATATATCTGAAGTTTTTTTATTTCTTGTTTATCCTTAAATTGATAGAAATATTATTAGATCTATTAACAAAATAAATTGAGCACCACTCAAGGATATGCCGGAAAAATAAATGAGATGATTCATACACAGTGCTGGGCTCAGGCCATGACATATAAGAAAGTCTAAATATGCCTCATAATAAGCAAACATTTTATAAATGAGGGACAAAATGACAGGTGGTAAATTTTGTTACATGCATGACCTTCCTAATTGTTTTGGCAAAGCATCATCAAGCAAAGAAGTGTAGCATCCATGGTTTTACATCAAATGGATATGTAACCTCTTCATGTAAAACCTCTTCAAATGTTGAAGAGGAGAAAAACAAATTTCTGGAGGCAAACACGAGGGCTGTATTCTCAGTCCACCTCAGTGCTTTGGAGATCTAAGGGACCTAGTCTAGATGGGGACCTCAGCCTTAAACTCTGAAACAAAATAAATTGCTAGCAGGTTAGGTCTATGGAAGGCAGGAGAGCTCATGGATAAATAGTGAAAATGAGATTCCCCTGACTTATAAACTAGGCTATTGGGAACAATCAGTAGGAAAATTTCCTTTCTGTCCAGACCAGTGTCCACAGAGAAATGATGGCTCAAGGGTAGAAGTAATGAGGAAATATGCCTGATGAGTGGCTATAGGGGAGCTGTAAATATCTCCTCTGCTTCTGTCCCTCATCTTGGGCCACCCAGGGCTGAAAGGGACGTGCTTGTTTCCTCTGGAGTCCCAACTCTGATTAGGGAACTGATGCCCAACTCCTTCCTGTTGTCTTGATGGGGAAAGTCATCTTCAGTCTCATCACCAGCAACCCAGGGGGTAATTAGGACTTCCACATGGAGACCTTCATCTCCAAGATACCATCCTGGTGAGTTTGAAAGCTCAGCAGACTTTGCAGGAAAAGGGTCAGGGAGAATGGAAGCCAAGAGCTTTTCTCTGAGGTCATCTGACAGCCAGTCCAGCCTAGCCTAGAGCTGAGAGTTCATCATGCTTGTTTTCCTGCTAGTATAATTAATGAATGTATTTATTTATTATGTTAAAAAAGGAGATGTCCATTGAACTCAGCAATGTAGGGGTCCCTGCTGACAAATGAGTGATGGGAATGGAAAAGCAATTAGCAGAGGGCATGAGTGGAATAAAGTGGTTCCAGGAAAAGCAGAACATCTGTCCACGGAGCCTTGTCCTAAATGGGAGCAGGGAAAAATGCAGTTTTAGCAGTGGAGGAATGTGTAATAAAGTCAGGGCTTTTTCTTAAGAAAGGTTATTTGAGCATGTTTCTGTACTGATGGCGAAGATCCTGTCCAGTGCATGTAGATTTTACCTTGCAACAGCATTCATGAGACAAGCAGTCCCATATATTTTTTTTATCACATGAGAATAGGTAATTTTCATTAAGTAGCTGTAAGGTGGCATGGAAATTATTCCTTTATTGACAAAGTTAAATTATTGTGTCTTTATTAGCCAAACTTCTCCATTATAGCCAATTGTTTGTTCAAGTCTTGTTCTGTACACTGGGGTCTGAGTATTTCAGTTGTTGTTTTGATGTAAACCTTTCAAACACAGAACTGTAGGACTTTTTTTTTTTTTAACAACTTGGTTGTTCATCTTTCAGTTCTTTTATGTATGTGTAGATGTACTTAGGGGACATTGTGTGAATGTTTATAAACTTTGCATGGTCAAATCAATCTATCAGTGTTATAAATTACGTTTCTTTCATTGCCTTTAAAACTTAGAAATTCTTGCTTCCTTTGAATTAATGATTAATAATGATTAGTGTTTTATATGTATTTCCCTCTTGGTTTCACATCTCTGTTTTCCTTATTGTACCCTTTGTCATTTGTGGTTAATTCTATTTCTAAAATTGCATCACCTTCTCCGTTCACTTGAAAACATTCTTCTTTATCATTTGACCCCTGGTCACCTTTATCATCTATAATCTAGAAGGGTGCACAGTCTGTGATTGTTAAGAGGGATCCTAAGGAAGTGGAACTGGGGACTTATTCAGAAAGAACAAGACATTTAAGAGGTAGAAGAAAAATCAGCTTCACCTCATCACCCTTAATAATCATTCATTCACTGATAGGAAGGAACCATGCTAAGTTTTTACAGATATTAATTTAACATCTTAACCACCTCAAGAGGATAGATAACAAAATCACGTCTATATAGGTGACTGTATTAAGAATTAAAATGGGTTGGTTCCTATCAAATATTAACAGCTAATGCATGATAGACCTGAGCTTCAAAATCAATTTTGTCTGATTCCGTATTTTTTTTGCATTTAATATCATTTAGAAGTCTACCACTTCACAAAAAAATTCCCAACATTTGCAACACTTACTGTATTTTCTTTCATGAAATGTTGGTTTGTTCTCTTTGCTCATTTTACTCTTGGGTGTTCAATCTGTACAGTGTCTTGACACCATGAAAACATCACTACTTTTATGTTGGATAAACTAGTTTTTGATCTTTTAATCATGTTTATGGGTACCAGGGCATATTTCCAAGGCTGAAATGCCACCAGAACCAAGGAAAGTTTCTTTATCACAGTCCCTCAGGGGTGATTTGAGATTATATTTTTTCTTTTCCATCAGGTCCATGGCATTTCTATCTCTCTCTTTGTTTATAGAGCAGATTTTTATATGTCTTCAAACACAGGGCAGAAAATTGCCATACCAAAATGAAGCCCCTAATTTCATATGCAAGAGCCTTTCAAACTGGAATTTCTGGGAAAATTTCTAAATATTTTGTGGAAATAATATGATGCTGTCAGCTTGCACTATACTCACTGGCTTACCCAGTTTTTGTGGGGATGAGAAGAATGTGATATTAACACCAGGGTACCATTTTTGGTGTGTGTGTCTGTGTTGGTGTTTCTGTGTGTGTGTTTGTGTGTACATGTGTGCTTTTCTGTGTGTGTTTGTGTTCCTGTGTGTGTGCATGTATGTCTGTGTTTGTCTTTGTGTGTTTTGTTTGTCTCTGCCTGTGTGCCTTTCTATGAGTGGTTATATGCATGTTTGCTGGGATTTGCACAGCCATTTGAGCAGAAGATTGAGCTCAGGACTTCAAATTAGCATTTCACGTGTCACATGGACTCCAATGTTCCTGTGTTGTGACCTGAAGGAAACTCTTAGGTTTTGTAGCTGCAGGCTTGAAATTTCTGAAACCCAGCTGCACAGCCTCTTTGTGTGTGTGGCTGAATTAAAATTCAAATTAAGTTACCAATATGCAGGGTGTCTGCTGTTAAAATGAGGGCAATATTGGTAAGTAATGAGATCCTGAAAATCAGCATGGGGATGTGTGGGTGATGGTGATGACAGAGACATTGAAACCCTAGATTCTGCTGAGTCTTCTTTGCCAGATAAAACTATAATGGCCTGCCCTGAAAAATCAGGCTTCCCAATTTCAGCTGAAGATATTAACCTTGTTTCACCAGATGAAGCTAAAATGGAATGCCCTGAGGTAGTTGGCTTGCAAGACACAGCCAATTCCTCTCATGACACACCCCACAACCCTTCTTTCCTTCCAGACCTATAACTACACTAAATTCCCAACAGCTCCCAAATGGTGAGTTACGAAGTGTGACCCTTGAGAAGGTGTGCTGCACTCCAAAGGAACTACATGCTTTTTCCAATATACATAGACAGAAATCGGGGAAATATGCATGGGGATAGAAATGAAGGATATGGGATGATGGTGAAAGGAATATAAAGTTGTAGCAGGCTGAATTTATTGATATGGTCCACTAAGCAGAGATTCTGGATTTATTCACGTAATTTGAAGAGTTAGAAAGGGCTGCATCTAAGGTTGATTAGTGAAGCAGGGAACAAAGAGTGGCCTACATTAAATGAGGTTGAAATGCCAGAACTGCCCTCATATAAAGTTAAAATGAAGGGATCTGAAGGCTTAGAGAGACTGGAGTGTTTGAGTGGATTTATCATTTCAGGCCTGCTCACCCACCCCAGGAATGTCCAGGGGATGCACCTTTCACAACTGTGAGGAATAAATTTGTGAGGGCAGCTTCTTCATCCTGGAAGGACCCTCTGTTAACTTTTTTTGGTGTATCAGATACTAGTGTGGGAACTGCTGTCATTGAACTTTGATCCATAAACACTTGGCAGAAGCCAAGTGGCAGGACTTAATTGCTAGGATGGGGTTGATGTGGCTACTATAATGGAGAGCAGAGTCAAAGCTGTCATCAGAATATTCTGACACACAGAGACATGTGGCACTGGCTAGTTGAACTTGGGGTACCTAGAAGTGAAACAGATGGGCAATCTACTGATTTCTTACTTGATAACCATAAGATCAAGAGCTCTAGGTCAAGTGAACAAAACCCTAACTTGAATCACAAAACAAATTCGTGCCCCTCAATTGCTTTCTAGATATGGGACAACTTACAGGCCCAGAACACTTTGAATGAAGCCAACACCAGAACACCATGGGAAAGGACTCTGCTATACTGCCAAAAATTTATACTGTTGATGTCCCTCCAAGCAGTCTTCAAATTGACCAATGGCCTTTTACCTGGGTGACTGTGCATTGGGGAAAAGGAAATGAACAGACATTTCAGGGATCACCAGACATTGGCTCTGAGCTGACATTAATTCCACAAGACCTGAATTGTCATCATGGTCCCCTAGTAAATGTAGGGACTTATGGAGGTTGGGTGGTCAATGGAGCTTTATCTCAGGTCCAACTCTTCAGTGATTCCAGTTGGCTATCAATTTCACTCTGTGATTATTTTTCCCATTCCACAATGCATAATTGAAATAGACATACTCAGCAACTGACAGAATCCCCACATTGGTTCCCTGACCTGTGGAATGGGAGGTATTACGGCAGGAAAGGCCAAGTGGAAGCCACTGGCAGTGTCTTTGTCTAGAAAAATAGTGAAACAAAAGCAGTACCACATTCCTGGAGGGTTTGCAGGAATTAGTGCCCCCATCAAGGACCTGAAGATGTAGTTCCCACCACATCTCCATTCAATTCTCCTATTTGGCCTGTGCAGAAAACAGATGGATCATGGAAGATGACAGTGGATTTTTGTAAAACTAACCAGGTGGTGACTCCAATAGCAGCTGCTGTTCCAGATATGATGTCGATGTTTGAGCAAATTGAAGATATTTGAAGATATTTAAAAATAATTGAAGACCATTTGAAGACATTATTTTTGGTTAAGAGGTAGCCAACTGAATCAGGATGGGTCTTATTCTTATTGCCAGAGGCCTTATAGAGAAGACCATAAGGAGAAAGCTACAGGAAAGGGCTGGAAGAGAGTGGAAACTAGAAGGGAGAAGAGATGACAGTAATCATATGTACTACCATTTGAGAGAAAACTGAGGATCCAAGGATTCCTGGAAGCCAACCCCAGAACTCCAGAGTCTACAGACTATGCCTTGATGACACCTTGATTTTGGACTTCTTCTGACCTCAAAAGATTGAGCCAAAAATCCCCATTGGTTAAACCAATCCATCATATGGTTTGGGAAACTAACACACCTGGTATGCAGCTATTGACCTGGCAGATGCTTTCTTGGATACTTGTTAGTGAAGATCATCAGAAACAGTTTGCTTTCAGCTAGCTGGCAAGGCCAGCAATATACCTTCACTGTCCTACCTCAGGGGTTTATCAATTTTCCCAGTTTCTCATAATCTACTCTGCAGAAAACTTGAACATCTTTCACTTCCATAAAACATCACACTGGTCCATTATATTGATGATATTATGCTGTTTGGACCTAGCAAACAAGAAGTAGCAACTCCTCCAGACTTATTGGTAAGGCATTTGCATGTCAGAGGGTAGCAGAACAAATCAACAAAATTCAAGAGCCTTCTACCTCAGTGAAATTTCTAGGTGTTCAGTGGTTTGGGGTATGTCAAAATATCCCTTCTAAGGTAAAAGAAAAGCTGTGGCATTTGGCTCCTCCCACAACCCCAAAAGAGACAAAACACCTATTTGGCATCTTTGGAGTTTGGAGGCAATGTATTCTTCATTTGGATGTAGTTTTCCAGCCCATTTACTGTGAGTGACCTGACAATGCTAGTTTTGAGTGATAACTTGGAAAAGAGGAGGGTCAGGCACAGGTCCATTCTGCTGTGCAAGCTGCTCTGCCACTTGGGTCATATGATTCAATGGTGCTGGAAGTTTTAGTGGCAAATAGAGAGGCCATTTGGAGCCCTCAGCATAACCCTATGGTAGAATGAAAGTGCAGACCCAAAAAAATTTGGAGCAAATTCTGTATATAACTGTCCTTTTGAGAAATACCTTTTGCCCTGCTACTGCATCTCAGTAGAGGCTGGAAACTTGCTTAGCCATGGGCTGCCATGTTACCATGAGACCTGAGTTGCCCATCATGATCTAGGTACTTTCTGAACCACCGAACTATAAGGTTGGGTGTGCACAGCAGTGCTCCATCATCAAATGGAACAGGTATATAAGAGATCTGGTTCCAAGAAGCCCTGAAGGCACAAGTTGCAGGAGGAAGTGACCCAAATGCCCTTGGTCCCTACTCCTGCCTCATTGCTTGCTGTTTCCCAGGCACACACATGGCTTCTTGGGGAGTTCCCTATGATGCATTGACTGAAGAAGGAAAATTTGCTTCTTTTTTTGAGATGTGTCTGCATAATATATAGGTAGCATGCATAATTGGACAGCTGCAGCACTACAGCTCCTTTCTAGATTATCCCTGAAGGGCAGTTCTGAAGGGAAATCCTACCAGTGGGAAGAAATTCCAGCAGTGCACCTAGTTATTCATTTTGCTTTGAAGGAGAAATGGCCAGAGGTGCACTTGTGGGCTATGGCCAGTTATCTGGCTAGATGATCAGGGATTTGGAAGGAACATGGTCAGAAAATTGGTGACAAAGAAGTCAGGGGGAGAAGTCAGGACAAAGAAGGCAGGGGGAAGTCAATGTGCATAGAGATTTCTCAATGGGTGAAAAACAGGAAATTATTGTGTTTATGTGAATGCTCACCAGAGAGTGACTTCAACAGAGAGAATTTTGATAATCAGTGGATAGGATAACCTATTCTGTGGTGTATTAGTCAGGATTCTCTAGGGAAAGAGAACCAACAGGAGATATCTGCAAATATTACGAGATTTTTATGAGAATTGTCTCACGTGATTGTAGGGATGCACAAATCCAAATTCTGGATGGCAGGCTGCAAACTGGGGACTCTGATGAAAATCCTGGATGAATTCTCCACAAGAAGCTGGCTTGCTGAAGTACAGAAGGAAATTCTCTCTTATGACTGCTGAAATCATCCCATCGTTTTCAGATCCTTCAAATGATTGGAAGGGATGTCTCTCATTGTTGAAGGCAATCTCCTCAGCTGATTGTAGAAGCATTCAGGCATAGAGGCAATCAAGTTGCTGATGAATTAAGTGCATGAAATGTCCTGACAGTAACAATCAGGCCAGTGCTTGCACGACAAAACAACTGGATGCCATCACCTGGCCAAGTTGACACATGAACCTAACCATCTCAGTCCACCCCTTATCAACTTGGCAGCCATATAATCACCTTAAACCATTCTTAATCTCTAAATAAAAACAATAAAAGCCATGTTTTCCACCTAGCAATTCTCAACTGTACTGCATATAACAGGACATGCACTAAATCTCTCCAGAAGAGTGTGCAAGTCCTTGGGTAATGTTCACTCTTCAGAGGAGTGAGGGCTGTTTGAATAGAGGAGATGGTTGCAGGTTTGTCAGTCACAGCAAGGTTAATCTCTTTAGGTGGAGGTTGGATGGTGGATTCCTCAGGGCAGACTGGAGGTTGGGTGGCTGTTTCCCAGAGTAGACCATTACAGGCTTATCTGGAAAAGACTCAGCAGAATCCAGGGTTTAAATGTCCCCACCCCATCATTATCAATCATATGTCCCCATTCCAATTCTCAGGATTCTATTCCTTTCCAATCAATGCCCTCACTTTAACAGCAGATATCCTGCAAGGTTGGGAACTTAGTTTATGTTGTATTTCAGCCACTTGCAAGATGCAACTCGAGGTCTGTTTTTCAGAAATCTCTAAGTCTGTGGCTACACAAAATAAGATTTTCTTTCAGGAAACACATAGAAATTTTTATGTCCTTCATGCAGTGCTTAAGTTGCAAATTTCAAGCCTTGAGCTCATCCCTTTCTTTTATAACTGTATCCAGTATATTTAGGAGCAACCAGTCAACATCTTTATATCTTTTAACTCCACATAACTCTGTTAAGGTGTCAAAATAACACTCCCACCCAGAGCTTTGCCTCATTAGCATTTGAGTAGCCTTATCTAGTGGTGATATTTTGCACATCTCTATTGTAAACCAATGCAATGGACTATCTAGCCATCTCCATTACTGGAAATGGAGTCATTAGTGCCTTTGGATCTAATCAGATCAGAGAATCAATTCCAAAAACCCCAGAACAAATTTAGAAATCTCATCCTTAAGACTCTGTTTCTCCAATGAACTTATTAGAGAGGAAGTAAAGAATCACCTTGATGACAATTCATTATAACAAACACTCAGATATTGTATTTATTTACAGTATTATATATTGCACAATAAATGGAATACTATTTTACATTTATTATACAAAGAACAAATGAAATTAGCCTTGACATGGTTGTTCACAGATTTACATGCCACTGTCTCCAAAATATGACTGATATTTATATCTTATTCACACAATTTCAAATAATACTCTGGAAATTTAATTTGAAAAATGCCAAATCATACCGTACACCATATGAAAATATAGTTCCAGTTTCAGCATATGTTTCTAAAGAATTATTCTCTGCAATTTCATCTGGTCAGGAAAAATTATCATTTGTGGAACTATACATCAAGTGTGGAGTGTTACCTTTTTTCTAAAATAAAGAGTGGTATCATAAGGTGTACTAATGTGCAGACACATATAAGCAAACTGTCAATAGCATGCAAAACTCAAAGGAATTATGGAAGTGTCTGCAAAAATAAATCTCTTATTCATGAGGGAATATGTTTATAAGGTTAAGATCTATTTCTCTGTTGGTTCCCAAGGCAATTCTCACGGTTCTTGGTGTGTTGTTTCTTTACCACTAGCTGCTGAAAACAAAGACATTTATTTATAATTACTTAATGTTATATAACTTTCTATAAAATTATGTAACAGCATTTTTATAAACATGCAAAATCTCAGTCTCTCTCTGTCTCTCTCTCTGTATATATATTATCTCTCTCTCAATACATACACACACACACACATATCTGTTCCAAAGAAGTATAATCTATTTTGTTTTGGAAAATAACTTACTTATGCTGTTATGTGTCTGCCATATAATTGGTATTCAATTTGCTGAAGGAATGTAAATCATAAATAAAGGTGAATGTTTATTAATGCTTAATTTAAAAAAAGATTCTGTTTTTCAAGAACCACTCCCAGTTCAAATTCCAGAGGGCAGGCTGCAAGCCAGGAACTCGGTTGAAGGTCTTCAATGAATTCTCCAGGAGAAGCTGGGTGGCTGAAGCGGAGATGGAAATTCTCTCTTCTGATGGCAGAAATTGTCACTTCTCCTTTCAACGCCTTCAGCTGGTTCAGTGAGATGTCTCTCATTTTTGAAGGCAATCTCCTAAGTTGATTGTGGATGTTTATAATCAACCATACATTCAATTAACTCATTGATAATTTAAGTTCACAAAATGTCCTCACAGTAACAATTAGGCCAGTGCTTGCTTAACCAAATGATTGGACACCATCACCTAGCCAATTTGATGCATGAACCCAACCATCAAATGTGGATACCAGCCAGTGATCTCTTTCCACAGCCATGCTTGATATTGCCTAATAGACTCATGAAGAAAGTGGTCCTGGTGGTAGGGATGGAGGTTATGCATGGGCTCAGCAACATGGACTTCCATTCACCAAGGCTGACCTGGCTACAGCCACTGCTGAGTGCCCAATCTGCCAGCAGCAGAGACCAGCATCCAGTCTCTAAACAGCAATGTTCCTTGAGATGATCAGCCTGCTACCTGGTGGCAAGTTGTTTTCATTGGACAACGTTACAATGGGAACTGCAGTGTTTTTTTCTTACAGGAATAAATCCGTACTCTGGATATGGATTTGTCTTCCTTGCTTGCAATGCTTCTCTGAAACTATCATTTGTGGACTTACAGAATGCCTTATCCACCATCACGGTATTCCATCCAGCATTGCTTCTGATCAAGGAACCCACTTCACAGCAAATGAAGTGTGGGAATGGGCATATTGTCATGACATTCACTGGACTTACCATGTTCCCATCATTCTGATACAGCCAGATTGACAGAATGATGGAACGGCCTTTGGAAGGCTCAATTATGGTGCTAGCTGGGTGGCAAGTCCCTGATGTGCTGGGGCAGTTTTCTCCAGGAGTCTGTATGTACTCCAAATCAGCATCCACCCTATGGTGCTGTTTCTTCCATAGCCAAAATTCATGGATCAGGAGTCAAAGCATGGAAATGGGAGTTCCACCACTCACTATTACCCCTAATGATTCATTAGAAAGCTTTTGATTCCTATATCTTTGATCTTAGGCTCTGTTGGTTCAGAGGTCTTATTTCTAAAGGGAATATTGCTCTCACCAGGAGACACAATAAAGTTTCCAAAGAACTGGGAGAAAGATTGCCAACGGATCACCTTGGGGTCTTCATGCCTCTGAATCAATAAGAAAAGAAAGCATTTAGGTTTACTCCACTGGCTGTAGTGAACAATCTGGTTATCAAGTGGAACTAGAACTGCAACTATGTGATGAAGGTAAAGAAAAGTTTGCTTGGAATACAGGAGATCCCTTAGGGCATCTCTTGGTAATGCTATATCCTATGATTAAAGCCAATGGAAAACTGCAACAACCAAACCCAAGCATGATTCCTAATAGGCCAGACCTTTCAGGACTGAGGAACTGGGTTGCCACACCAGGAAAACAGCCACAAACATCTGAGGAGCTTGCTGAAGGTACAGTTAATATGGAATGGGTAGAGGAAAGAGGTAGTTTTAAATATGAATGGTGGCCACATAACCATTTGCAGAAATGAGGAGTACAATGGCTAATTCTTCCTTGCTTTGTTATGACTGTTAGTATATATACATAAAGCAAATATCTTTGTTTTCTCTCCCCCATCCCTATATCATATAAAATAAATTGCATTAATGTATGTCATAATATTTAAGTTCCAAGATCTCATAGATAATAATTAATATTAACTAAGTACTTGCTTCCTCTTGTGGTGAATGTGTTAGTGCATTTCTGGTTGGGTGAATTATGTTAGGTGAAATTATGTCTATATTATTAATTGTTTTCAGAAATTAAGTACCATTTAAGGAAATGTGTATGGGTGACCAGTTTACCGGGGGTGGATTGTGATGGTTAATTTAATGTGTCAGCTTGGCTGGGTTATGGTGTCCAGATGTTTGGTCAAGCAAGCATTGGCCTGATTGCTACTGTAAGGGTATTTCATAGACGGATTTAAATCATTCATCAGCTGATTGCATCTATGGCTGATTGCATCTACAATCAACAAAGAAGATTGCCTTTAGCAACAAGAGGAGTCTCCTCATCCAATCAGTTGGACCTTAAAGGAAGAACTTAGGATCTCATTATCATAAAAAAGAATTTTTCTCTCTACTTCAGGCATCCATCTCCTCCTTGGGATTTCACCATCACATTCATTGGAATTTCCAACATGCAACTTCCATGGGGAAATTCAACATTACCTTCATTGAGTTTATGGCTTGTCTGCCCTATGGAATTTGGGTTTGTCAATCTCCATGCTCTTGATTTAAATCCTTCTATGAATCTCCTAATGTTTACATTTATATGTCTATGTATGTATGTATGTATGTATCTATCTATCTATCTATGTATCTATCTCCTACCATTTCATTTCTCTGGAGAACCCTAATACACTTTTGCAACTAAGTTAATAAAGTGAAAGCAGTACAACAAGTACATAAGGAACTCCTTATGTCTTGAAGTTTCATCATCATTGGGCCACCTTATTCATAAATATTCTCTGACACCATCTCTCATCCTTCTTCCTTTTATGATCCCCTGCCACACTGCCTTCTGTCTTGACCTAGAATATCCAATCAAGGCCTTTGTCCTGGACATTCCCGTTGATGGTCACAAACTTCTGATATACCCTGGCTCTTGCCTTCCGAATCTTGAGTTCCCTGTTCAAATGTTTCCCTGCCTGCCAGACTTGCAAGAACTTTGAGCACCCCCATTTGAGTTCTTGATTTCACTGGCTTCCATTTCATTTTAGCAGTTGTCACCATGTGACATATCATATGATTATGATTTTATTTGCTTATTTTCTTTCTCCATCATCAGGTTGCAGGCAACTTTTATTTTCAGCAGGTTATTCCCATTGTCTGGCACAGCCAGATGGACTGAATTTCTCATAAAAACCTTAGAATGCATGATGGCTTGGGGAATGTTTTGAAAGTTGGACAGTAATTCCTAATCAGAAAAGGCACTCTCTGTTTAGGATAGATAAACAAATCCAGAAATGAATTTCCTAGCTTCAAAATATAAATTATAGAGAGATTAGCAATGGTTGTTTGAAAATTACTCGTCTTATTTCACTTTTTGGGTAATCACATCAAGCACATGGAACCAGGAAATGTTACACAAATTTCAGAATTTCTCCTTTGGGGATTTTCAGAAGACCCAGAATTACAACCCTTCCTCTTTGGGCTGTTTCTGTCCATGTACCTAGTCACCGTCTTTGGGAAACTGCTCATCATCCTGGCGACCATCACTGACTCCCACCTCCACATGCCCATGTACTTCTTCCTTTCCAACCTGTCTTTTTCTGATATCTGTTTATCCTCCACCACTGTCCCAAAGATGCTTGTGAACATCCAGATGCAGAAGAGGGTCATAACCTATGCAGGCTGCCTCACCCAGATGTACTTTTTCTTACTCTTTGGAGGGTTGGACAACTTCCTTCTGACTGTGATGGCCTATGACCGCTTCATGGCCGTCTGTCACCCTCTGCATTACACAGTCATCATGAACCCACAGCTCTGTGTCCTGCTGGTTCTGTTGTCCTGGACTGTGAGTGCCCTGCATTCCTTATTACACAGCTTAATGGTGTTACACCTGTCCTTTTGTACACATTTGGAGATCCCTCACTTTTTCTGTGACCTTGATCAGATCATGCAACTTGCCTGTACTGACACCTTCCTCAATGACATAGTGACATATTTTGCAGCTGGGCTGCTGGGTTTTGGTCCCTTCACTGGTGTAATTTATTCTTATTCCAAGATTTTTTCTTCTGTGCATGTAATCTCATCAGTTCAGGGGAAGTATAAAGCATTTTCTACCTGTGCATCTCACCTCTCTGTTGTCTTCTTATTTTATTGTACCATTGTTGGAGTGTATCTTAGTTCTACCACATCACCAAATGCACATGCAAATGCAACTGCCTCCGTGATGTACACCGTGATCACACCCATGCTGAACACCTTCATCTACAGTTTGAGGAATAAAGAAATGAAAGGGGCTCTGAAAAAAGTCTTTGGGAGGGAAGATATAAAAAGAGTCATTTGTTATGGGGCAGAGGAAGTGCTTGTGATTGCAAGACTCAAAGACTGAGAGTCAGAAATTGTGATTCTCTGATCAGTTCATGGAGAAAGAACCTTCCCTACATTCAGATATGGCCTTAAATCTGATGAAGCAAACTTTAAATCATGCATTTTAAAAACAGAAAAGAATTGCATTTGATGCTATCATTGAAGTAACATATCCTGGTGTACCTAAGCAATGGAATTTATACATTGAGGTGCAGGACTGGGTTGCATGTTTTGCACAATTTTACAATTTTAGTTGATGATATATGTGAATATTTCCATTTCTGTAACAAAATATCTGCCCTTTCTATACATTTTGTCCTAAACATTCAAGGGTATGTGAGTGAAAAATCTACATATTTACTATATCATCCATTGTGTAATCTCCTTACCTTCCTTTTGCATTAAGAATAACATTTTAAAAATTTTAATGCATTTTTAATTATGAACTTTAACATACATACATAACAGTGATAACTTGCAAGGTATGATTTAAACAGTTATTTAGAAAACAAACTTCAAAGACTGTCATGGGTTTTGTGCAATATAATATATATACATAGAAGTGATAACTTTCCAAGTGCAACCTAACAGGCAGTCAGAGAGCAAATTTCAAAGAATATTATGGGTTAACAGTTCCACAGTTTCAGTTATGTCCTTATTGTGAATATAACAAATATGCAAAAAGGTAGTAATTTTCAAAGTAGTTATATAGGAAATTTCCAAAAATCTTATGAGTTACAGTATGATAGTTTCAGTTATTTCCTTATTGTGAGATATAACATATATACAAAAAGGTGATAACTTTCAAACTTCAATTTAACAAGTAGCTATAGGGCAAATTTCAAAGAATGTTATGGGTTACAGTTCTACCATTTCAGTTCTTTCCTTCTAGCTATTCTAATACCACAGCAACCAAGAAGAAGAAAATTAGATAGAGATTCAGTTTTCATAATCCTTCATTAAATTCCATGTTGTCTGTTGCTTCCCCTTCCTCTAGTTTAATCACTTTCCTGATCTTCAGGGATGTCTAGGCAGTGACCACCCTAAATTGTTCATACATATTTTTTAACATTGCATGATATTTTATTCAAAGAAATCCAGTTTACTTTTGAAACAAAACATATTTTAATGTACCCAAGTGAATATAAACATTGATAGTTTAAAATGTAAATGAACTTTTGTTTCCCATATTTGTTTTTCATACAAAGACACCATATTCAGAGAAAAAGTAAATGAAAAATAGCAAATTACAAAGGAAGCCTTGGAATTGATTGTATCTTTTGGATGATTGTATGGTATGTGAATAAATTTTAATCAAAAAAAGAAGCCTTAGAATTCCTTTCAAATGTTAAATTTGATTGTAAATGAACAGGCAATAAATTATGTCCTATATTGTGTTATGCACTAGAATTTTTACTTAATTTCTCTTTATCAGAAGCAAGTCTAGTCCTGAAATTTTCTTTTTTGGGAGTTTTTTGATGAGTGATTCAATCTCTTTACTTATGTTGGTCTGTTAACGTCTTCTATTTACTCTGGAGTCAATGTTGCTGTTCATGCTTTTTGAGCAAGTTGTCCATTTCATTTAAGTTGTCTAGTTTGTTAGCATATAGTTGCTCATAGTAACCTTTCATTCTCTCCTTTATTTCTGTGGGGTCCGTTGTTATGCACTCCCTCCCATTTCTGATTTTATTTATTTGCATCCTCTCTCTTTTTTTCTTTGCCAGCCTAGCTAAGGGACCATTGATATTATTGATTTTCTTAAAGAACCAACTTCTGGTTTAGGTGATTCTATCTATTGTTTCCATGTTCTCAACTGCATTTATTTTTGCTCTGATCTTTGTTATTTCTTTCCTTCTGTTTGCTTTGGAGTTAGTTTGCTGTTCTTTTTCTAGTTTCTCCAGGTGAACAGTTAAGACCTCAATGTTTGCTCTTTATTCTTTTTTAATATAGGCATTTAGGGCAATAATTTCCCTCTCAGTAGTCTGCAGCATCTCATATGTTTTGGTATGTTGTGTTCAAACTTTCATTTGCCTCAAGTTTAATGGTGTGCTGTTTAGCCTCCATATATTTGTGAATTTTCCATTGCAATGGATGGAGGTGGCCTAAAGGTACACTGACTAATGAATGGAAGGGCACACTGTGGTGTATTCATATGACAGAATATTGAGCAGCTGCAGGAAGGAATGAAGTCATGTGGCATGTAACTAGGTGAATGAAACTTGAGGACACTACATGGCATGAAATAAGCTAGAAAAAAAGGTCAAACATCATATGATCTCACTGATAAAAACTAACATGAATGAACAAACTCTGAGAATTCAGTGTGAGAACATAGGTAATTAGAGATAGAGAGTGGAAAGAGATTGGGCAATCAATGATTAAGGAATACAAAATGTTCAAATAAGGCTCATTGTAAAGGATCCTAGATTGTAGGCTCTTACAGTAGTCACATCTATTTCTGAGTTTTAACTGTTATTTCTAAATTCTGAGATGCTGTGCTCTTTGTGTGAAAGCTGGTAGTTCCCTCAAACATTGGGTAACTGTGTGACACCTGAGGCTCAGAGTTAGAGTTTGCAGCTCTGAAAATCAGCATTACTCCATACAGCAGCTGTTAAAGTAGCCATCAACTCTGTTCTACAGCTTTCAGAGATCCAGCATGTGAACTTTGCAAGCAGACCTTCAGTTATCCATGTGTGACTCAATACAGAATCTCTTGTTTTCAGTTGGATCTTGGTGCCTCACTTGAATCATCTTGCAGGGGATCCCACTAGTGTCATGTGGACAGGGCCCAAGTATCCTAGAGGGGTGGATGCCATCTCCAGTGGGTCCCACAGGAACAAAGTGCTTGTCCTTCCTCTAACTTATTCATACAGAAAAGGGGTGTTGACATTAGGGGGCAAGGGGATACATCTGCTTGATGTTCTTGAAGAGGCTATTGTCTCTAGGTTTTGGGACTTAGCTGGCATAGGAGCTCTCTGGAGGATTTAAGTTTCTGAAGAATAAACTTAGTGAGTGAAACTTTTATAGAGTCTCAAATGGGAATCTGGATATTCTTTAGGGCTTTGGGGACTGCTGTTGACTTGGTCTTATCATACTGTGGCCATTTGGCATGTCTAGCTGAAGCTTGCATAGGAGTAACCTCCAGGACAGCCTCTTGACTCTGTTTGAAATCTATTAGCCACTGAAACCCTACTTTGTTGCCTTTCTTTTCCGCCTTTTGGTCAAAAAGGCATTCTCAATTCATGTATGCCAGGGTCAGGCCCATTCATGGAATCTGTGTCCTATATTGTCAGGGAGACTCACTCACCTTGGGGATCCTGTTCCACATGGGGGGAGGGTGATGCATTTATTTGCAAAGTTGGGCTTAGAGAAAGTCCACATTTGAACAAAAAAAGAGGTTCTCTGAAGGTGACTCCTAGGCATAATTACACGTGGGCTTTGCCTCCCCTTTACAACCATAAGTTTCATAAGAGCAAGCCTCAAGACTGAGGGCTTCATTTATAAAGCAGAGAGTTTCAAGGTTCACACAGCATATGTTCTGTAGACAATAATCCATCCCTATCTCACATTACATCACTTAGTTGTACAATCCTCATCACTCTCCATTTTAAACAATTCTCATGACCCAAAACTCTCCATAGCTCTTTTCAGCCCTTAATTATTTGTCCCTAGTATTTCTGCCATACTAGTAAGGTATTCCTATTAATCATAGTCCCTAGTATGCAACAGATGGATGTTTCCCATATACCATTCTGTTGTTAACTCTCTGTACCAGTGTCATACCTTAGAAGTATTTCATGCAAGCACCTATCTATATTTGTAGTGCTGATCTGTGGGATATATGCCTTTAAGTAACCGCTTTCAATCCTGAGAATGACTTTTTAAAAAATACATTACTCAGAAAAGCATATTATAAATATTCAGCTTACTGAATTTTTTCAAAATGAGTACGCTATAAAATGAGAACCCTAGAAATTTCAATGTTTGCTTTTTTCTAGGCACCTTCCCCATTTTTAGAAAACCTCCATCCTGATGCCAACTTTTAGCTTAATTGTGAAAATGTGTGCAATTAATATAAATTTGTGCAATTTATAAAAATCAGCTGATGAGGAAGAGAACCTGTATTACTTAAGGTTCTCAAGGGAAACAGAACCAACAGGATGCAAATTTTGGAACACTTGGAAGTATTGGAGTTTCCACTCCAGGATCCCCAAAGAATTAAGCATCAATCCACAGGTGACAGAACTTGAAGTCTAAGGGAGAATGCCCTGGTGATTTTCTGACTTCTGTCAGATACATGGCTCCATTTCCCTTCCAATTTCTCCCTTCTAGAATTGCAATGTCTATCTTCTCCCTCTCCCACCACTTAGTTTGGAAGCAGAGAATCTGTTTCCCGGTTCCACATGTCCGCAGATGGTGAGGAATTTTCACTCAGGATGGAGTATACTCATAGCTGATTTTATGAGTCTTTCTACTTAGAATTATTAGTGAAATGACTTAAAGCTTTAGGGATATGGTGATGGGGTGAATGCATTTTTTTAAACTTTTAAGAAGACCACTTGTGCCAGTTTGTATATATTATGTCCCCCAGAAAAAGGCATATTCTTTACTGCAATCTTGTGGGGGGTAGATGTGTTAGTGTTGATTTGACTGGAATCCTTTGATTGTTTCCATGGAGACGTGACTGAATCAACTGTGAGTGAAATGTTTGATTGGATAATTTCCATGGAGGTGTTACCCCACCCATTCAGTGTGGGGTTAATTTGATCACTAGAGTTGTATAAAGGAATTCAGACAGAAGGACCTCAGAGCAACTAAGAGTGGCACTTTGAATAGAAGCTGCATCTTACAGAGATGTTTTCGAGATGGCCTTTGAAAGAAAACTTTTGCTACAGAGAAGTAAGAGAGGAAAAATGGCCCAAGAGCAACATTTTGAAGAATGTACAGGAGCTGAGGGAAGAACTGGATCACAACCCAGGATCAGCAGGTGCCAGCCATGTGCCTTGCCAGCTAACAGAGGTTTTTGGACACCATCAACCATCCTTCAGTGAAGGTACCCTATTGTTGGTCACTTTATGGCCTTAAGACTGTAACCATGTAACCAAATAAACCCCATTTATAAAAACCAGTCCATTTCTGATATTTTGCATAACAGCAGCATTAGCAAACCAGAACATCACTTTATTAAAGCCTTGGGAAATTCTGATCATGGCACCTCTAGATCAAACTGTGTTGGAGGATAGGAGGGTTACAATGATCCTTGAGAAACATCCAACCAGGGCTGGATGTAAACAAGATTTGGGGTTTGAGTCATTTCTATAAATATGGAGACTTAAGGCAAAGGAAGAAGCACTTTGCTTTCCTTAGACCTCCAAATACACAGGTATTTTGGAGAAGATGCCAGTTCTTTTGTTGGGTAAATGTCAAATTTGGAGCATTTGGTCTTTCATAGCAAGTCTGGGATCAGGGCACTGACTCACTTGTGAGGCTGAGAAAATTTAGTCACCCTGTGTAACACCACCAGAGAGGAAGATGTTCAGTTAGGCAGATTTGGAATTTCCCATTCTTGGTCTTCCTTGTCTTTCTCTTCCTTTTGTCTCCACCATGTGGGTGTTTCTGCACTTTTCAGATTCCAGCAGCATTCACAGTGGGTGGGTGTCCAGCTTTAGTCTCCAGCTTCCCTTTGGGAGGTGAAGACATGGTGTGACTGGGTGTCAGAGGGGCTGGGTTGGTGCAGTTCCTGGGCAGGAAGGAGTGGGAATGGGAGTGCAAGGTGGGACCCATGGAGAGAGGCTTCTGGGGTGCAGGCCAGCAAGCTGGAGTGTGGCCTGCCTTGGGTAAATGTATTTTGCAATAAGGAAGAACACATCATTTTGGGGATCCAGAGTGAAGACTGTGGTAGACTGAATTATGTACAACCTCAAAAGACATGTTATTACACTTAATACTTGTTCCTGTGGGCGTGAACCCATTTGTAAATAGGAACCTTTGAACATATATTATAAGCTAAGGTGTGGTCTCATTTGTGAACATAATTTTTTAATTTTTAATTTTAATTTTTTAAACGTTATCAAAAAATTAAAAAGCATTTTAAAGAAAACATAACAAAGGAATAAGAAAAAGAATAGCCTAAAATAAATACATTGCTTCCAACATTTTCCTATAGTACCCCAGGAAAATAGGCAAACCATGTTCATTCCCAAGCATTCCCGTAACATTAAGTTTACCCTCAATATCTCACCTGTTCTTATTAGATTATCATTCCCCTTCATGACTTGCTGTCTTTCTCTAGGTCCCTTACATTCAACAATATAAGACACTTATTTTACATTTTTCACAGAGTGTGCCTTAATAGTAACATACAATATCTCTCTTTTTGTGCCTGGCTTATTTCACTCAGCATTATGTCTTCAAGGTTCATCCATGTTGTCATATATTTCATGAATTTGTTCCTTCTTACTGCTGTGTAGTATTCCATTGTGTGTATATACCACATTTTGTTTACCCATTCATCCATTGGAGGACGTTTGGATTGTTTCCGTTTCTTGGCAACAATGTGAATAATGCTGCTTTGAACATTGGTGTGCAAATACCTGTTTGTGTCACTGCTTTCAGATCTTCTGGGTATACACTGAAAAGTGAAATTGCTGGATTGTAGGATAGCTCAATATCTATTTTCTAAGGAACTGCCAAACTGTCCTTCAGAGTGGCTGTACCATTATACAGTCCCACCAGAAATGAATAAGAGTTCCAATTTCTCCACATACTGTCCAGCATTTAGTTTCCTGTTTGTTTAATGGCAGCCATTCTAATTGCTGTGAGATGAAATCTCATTGTGGTCTTGATTTACAGCTAGTGAAGATGAACATGTTTTTCCTGCATTTTAGCCATTTGTATTTGCTCTTCAGAGAAATGTCTTTTCATATCTTGTCACCATTTTATAATTGGGCTCTTTGTACTATTGTCATTGAGTTGTAGGGGTTCTTTATATATGCAAGATATCAGTCTTTTATCAGATACATGGTTTCCAAATATTTTCTCCCATTTAGTTGGCTGCCTCTTCACCTTTTTGACAAACTCCTTTGAGATATAGAAGCATTTAAATTTGAGAAGTTTCCACTTATCTATTTTTTTCTTTCATTGCTTGTGCTTTGGGTGTAAGGTCTGAGAAGTGACTTACTAATACAAGGTCTTGAAGATGATTCCCTATATTATCTTCTAGAGGTTAATGTACTGTCTCTTATATTGAAATATTTGATCCACTCTGAGTTAATTTTTGTGTAGGGTGTGAGGGAGGGGTCTTCTTTCTTTCTTTGGATCTGGATATCCAGTTCTCCCAGCCCCATTTGTTGAAGAGACTGTTATGTCCCCATTCAGTGGTGGTGCAGCCTTATCAAAATCAGTCACATGTATATCTGGGGGTCTATTTCCATATTCTCAATTCAATTCCATGGGTCAATATGTCTATCTTTGTGCCAATACCATGCTGTTTTGACTACTGTGGCTTTACAGTAAACTTCAAAGTCAGGAAGTGTAAGTCCTCCCACTGTGTTTTTCTTTTTTAGAAGTCTCTGTAACTTTTTAAGAAATTCCTTTGAGGTCCAGAAGCTTTTAATTCTGAGAAATTCCATTTATCTATTTTAATTCATTGCTTGTGTTTTAGGTGTAAGGTCTAAGAAGCGACCACCTAATACTAGGTCTTGAAGATGTTTCCCTACATTAACTTCTGGAGCTTTATGGTGCAGTCTCTCATATTAAGATCTTTGATCCATGCTGAATTAATTTTTGTATAAGGTGTGAGGCAGGGGTCCTCTTTCATTCCTTTAGATATAGATATCCAATTCTGCCAGCCCCATATTTTGAATAACATTTGAATGTTATATCCCAATTCAGAGGATTTGGGGGCCTTATGAAAAATCAGTTGACTGTAGATCTGGGAGTCTATTTCTGAGTTCTCAATTTGATTCTATTGATAAATATGTCTGTCTTTATACTAATACCATGCTGTTTTAAGTACTGTGACTTTATAATAGCCTATAAAGCCAGGCAGTGTAAGTCCTAAGACTTCACTTTCATTTTTGGAATATTTTTAGCAATTTGAGGCATCTTTCCCTTCCAAATAAATTTGTTAATTAGCTTTTCCAAGTCTGAAAAGTAGGTTGCTGGAATTTTGATTGGAATTGTATTGAATCTGTAGAGGAATTTGGGTAGATTGACATGTTAACAACATTTAGCTTTCTGATCCATGAACATGGAATATTTTTCCATCTCTTTAGATCCTCTTCTATTTCTTTTAGTAAATTTATGTAATTTTCTGTGTAGAGGTCTTTTACATCCTTGGTTTAGTTGATTCATAGGTATTTGATTTTTTTTTTTTTTAGTTGCCATTGAGAATGGAATCTTTTTCTCAAGTGTCTCTTTAGTTAGGTGATTTCCATTGTATAGGAATACTGAATTATTTGCATTAATCTTGTATCCTGCCACTTTGCTAAATTTGTTTATTAGCTCAAGTAGCTGTGTCATCAGTTTCTCAGGGTTTTCCAAATATAAGATCCTATCATCCGCAAATAATGGCAGTTTTACTTCTTCCTTTCCAACTTGGAGGCCTTTAATTTCTTTGTCTTTCCAGATTGCTCTTGTTAACACTTCCTCCACAATGTTGAATAACAGTGGTGACAGTGGGCATTATTGTCTCTTTCCTGAACTTAGAGGGAAGGCTCTCAGCCCCTTGCCATTGAGTAATATGTTGGCTGTGGGTTTTTCATATCTGCCCTTTATCACATTGAGGAAGTTTCCCTCAATTCCTACCTTTTGAAGTGTTTTTATCAAAAAAAGATGCTGTATTTTGTTGAATGCTTTTTCTGTATCTATTGAGAAGATCATTTGATTTTTCCCTTTTGATTTGTTAATGTCCTGTGTTACAGTGGTTGATTTTCTTATGTCAAAACATCCTTGCATGCCTGGAATGAACCCCACTTGGTCACGGTGTATGATTTTTTAAATGTGTCTTTGGATTCAATTTGCAAGAATTTTGTTGAGAATTTTTGCATCCATACTCATGAGAGAGATTGTCCTGTAGTTTACCTTTCTTATAGCAACTTTATCAGGTTTTGGTAGTAGATTGATGTTGGCTTCATAAAATGAATTAGGTAGTGTTCAATTTTCTTCAAATTTTTGAAAGAGTTTAAGTAAGATTGGTATCAGTTCTTTTTTGGAATGTCTGGTAAAATTCCACTTTAAAGCCATCTGGGTCTGTGCTGTTATTTGTAGGAAGATTTTTAATGACTTCCAGTTACTTGAAAGAAATGCTTCTAGGTTCTTCAACTATGTGGAGATTTCATGAATACTAAATTTCTTCTCAAAACTCTTTAAGAGAATTTTTTCTGAAAAGGTCTATCTGCTTAAAGAAAATAAGCCATGCTGGTAAACTATTTGAAACCAGAGCTTTTTGCAAGAACTGAGATCTTCCAGGATAGGAATCTGAGGATTGTTACATCAGCTTGTTGGGTATGAGAATAACAATGATGCTATTTATTTCTTTTGGGTAAATGTTTACCACTAATTTATGTAAAACATTGTCAAATCTGTTTCACAGTATATTTTTTTATACTCATCCCTAAAGAAAGTGCTGAGAGAAGATTTTGCAAACTTCCTGATTTATATGATAAAATATTCTTTTGAGATACATAATTTGATAAATGTGGAGTGAGGTACATCTTACAATTGCTCTCAAGAGATTTAAAAAAGAATGACCAGTGGGTGATTTTTAATTCTCAGATTATGGCACAATCAAAAACAAGACATTTTCCATGATCGCATGAATCAAGTCACTTTTGTCTGTAAATTACAGTTCTGATGTTGGTGTGACTCAAAAGCAGAGTCTGATCCTGTGGATTAATACATTGCAAAGTAAAATGAATTCAGATCTGTGCCAAAGAATATGAAGTGAATAAAAAGATACAACAAAGTCACTTATTTTTTTTTTACAAAACTGGACATTAGCTGTAAGCAATTTCTAAACCCAAAGTACCACTCTGGTTTCCCAAGCAAAGAGATGCCTCTGGGATCAGCTGATGAATGAAGCATTAGCCTTATTCTCCCTCACAAAGAGCAGAGTATATCTACATAAAATCCTGATTTTGTTTCCTAATATCTGGGATTAATATGTGAAAAGGCATGCTGGCAATGGGAAAAATACACATGTGACATTTAAGGATATGCAAATGAGGACTATTATTATAGGATGTGCCAAGAGAAATTTCCTAAAAATGTTCCTGCCATGAAAATAATTTTAAAAGAGCAAATATACATTGCTGGAAGAATCATAGAGACTAGTGACCCCATAAGCCATTGAAGAATCAGAGGATGTATTGTCTGTTATATCCTTACCCTACTTATGCTTGATCTGTGCAGAAAAATGTCATATATCATAGAGAAAATGTTGATTATTGAAACATAATTAGATGGTAAATACAGTTCATGATGTGATTGCTTTCTGGGGCTCATTAACAGAGACCCTATCAATGAAGATTCACTGTTTGATAAGGTTAATGATTTTCACCAAAAATGTAACACAAGAGCAGTTGATTTCATGTATCAGGGATTGCAATCACACCTTAATCCCTCCAGCACTTCATGTAATATTGTATATACCCCCTTACCTGCATTAAGTATTTTGCTACTCAAAATTCAGACAGCAGATTGCCATTAACACTGAAACAAAGGAATACAATGAAAGAAGTCAAATTATTTTTTAAAAAATAAATAGAAAAAGTGGGTGATTTTGATATATAAAAATTAAAGAGATAGGATTGTAGAAATTAGGTAAATAGAAGATTATCCTTTTATATACCATAAGAATATCTAGATTTCAATCACACAATATTTAACCTATGTTAATCATGAACAAATATCTAAACATGAAACAAAGGATATATTTATAGACAGAATATCTCTCAGCTGAGGAGATTTTTAAAGGCATGCTTTATGTCCTTGTTTCTAAGACTGTAGATAAAGGGGTTCAGCATGGGAGTGACCACCATGTACATCACTGAGGCTATTGCTCTTGCCCTTGAGTTTTGAGTAGCAGCAGAACTAAGATACACTCCAAGAACTGTACCATAAAACAGGGACACTGCAGAGAGGTGAGACCCACAAGTGGAAAATGCTTTAGACTTGCCTCCAGCTGAGGAAATTCTCAAAACAGAGGATACGATCTTACAGTAAGACAAAAGGATCCCAGAGAGTGGAATAATACCCACAAGTCCAGCTGCAAAATACATCAGTAGGTCATTGAGGAAGGTGTCAGAACAAGCAAGATGGATTACCTGATTAAGTTCACAGAAAATGTGAGGGATTTCTAAGTTGGTAGGAAAAGACAATTGCAAAAGCATTAAGCCATGTAAAAGAGCATGCAGAACACTCAATACCCAGGATGCCAGCAGCAGGAGGGCACAGAGCCGGGGGTTCATGATGACCATGTAATGAAGGGGGTGGCAGATGGCCATGAAGCGGTCATAGGCCATCACAGACAGGAGGAAGTTGTCTAATGTCACAAAAAGCATAGCAAAATATGTCTGGGTAAGACAGTTTATATATGTTATCATTTTGCTCCCTGTATGGATATTCACTAGCATCTTTGGGACAGTGGTGGAGGTGAAACAGATATCATTTAAGGACAGGTTAGAGAGGAAGAAGTACATGGGTGTGTGCAGGTGTGAGTCAGAGATGATGGCCAGGATGATGAGCAGGTTCCCAATGAAAGTGACCAGGTACATCATCAGGAACAGCCCAAAGAGGAGGGGCTGCACTTCTGCATCTTCTGAGAGTCCGAGGAGGATAAACTCTAAAACACGTGTTTTGTTTTCTAATTCCATGTAGCTGATGAAACTGCTGAAAAAAAGCCCAGAGCAATGCATATTTAGCCATGATCAGTGACCAGTTAATTAACACAAATGCTATCATTTGTATGGGAAACACATTAAATTAATGATTCCTTATTTTATGCCTACAGATCCAGGGCACTCTATCTGCACATATCAAGGGAACCAAATTCAGCTGCTTCTCCAATATGCTGTTGCTGACTAGCCATCCTTCCCCCAAAATGAAGATATTTTTCCAAGGCAATAATTTCCACTACAAATGCTCTTAGACTCTACTAATATCAACAATAATTTTGAACAGTCTTTTTGTACTAGGTGATGAAGAAGTTGGTATAATGGATATCGGTATGGTAGCACAATATTTTGAATGTAATTAATATTACCAAATTGCACACTTGAAAATTGTTTGAGAAATTTGAGTTGCATTTAGGTTACTACAATAAAAAATTAAAATAAATAAATAAATAAATATATAAATTAAATTTTTCCTTCTTCATTGATTGGAAGACTCTATATTCCTAAGATGCCATTTCTTCCCAACCTGACATACCCATTAATCTAAATCCCATTCTAAATGCCAGCAAGTAATTTTGCAAATATTGACAAATTAATACAAAATTTCTATGGAAAGACAAAAGATGTGGAGAGCCTAAACTATACAGAGGAAGTAAGAAGTTGCAGGATCCATACTACCTCATTTCAAGTCTAACTATAAAGACACAAGAATCAAACAGTGCTGTGTTTGTGAAATAGACACAAAGACTAATGTTAAGAGAACTCAGAAATAGACCCACACAAATGCAGTCAAGTGATTTTTTTTTATTATTAAATTCAGTTTTATTGAAATACATTCACACACCATACAATCATCCATGATATACAATCCACTATCCACAGTATGATAACATAGTTATGCGTTCATCACCACAATCTATCTCTGAACATTTTACTTACATCAGAAAGAACCAGAACAAGAATAAAAAATAAAAGTGAAAAAAGAACACCCAAATCATCCCCCCATCCCACCCCATTTGTCCTTTAGTTTTTATCCCCATTCCTCCACTCATCCAGACACTAGATAAAGGGGGTGTGATCCACAAGGTCTTCACAATCACACTGTCACCCCAGTCAAGTGATTTTTGACAAAGGAGCAAGAGCAATTCAGTGGAGAAAGTAAGGTCTTTCAACAAATGCTGGTAGAGGAACAACATGCACATGCAAAACACAAAAGGAACTTACACACAGATGGCAAACATTTTGCAAAAACTATGCTCAGAATGGATTTATTTTTCTTGCAATAAGTTTGCAGCCAGAACACAGGTGTCATGAAAACCATTGCTGTATCTTAAGCCAAAATGAGAATGTAAAAGACTCATATCAACATTGTCATTATTCAACATGTAGATTTGGGCAAGTCCACACTACTGGCCAGCTCATCTACAAAAGTGGTAGAAACAAACAAAAAAAAGAACCATTGAAAAATTAGAGGAGGCTACTAAGGTGGGAAAGGGATCCTTCAAGGATGCCTGGGTCTTGGACAAACTGAGAGCTGAATGTGAGCCTGGTGTCAGCACTGATATCTCCCTGTGGAAATTTGAGACCAGAAAGTATTATCTGACCATCACTGATGCCCAAGGAGGCAGACACTTGATTAAAATCATGATCACAGACACATCTCAGGCTGACTGTGCTGTCCTGATGGTTGCTGCTGCTGCTGAATTTCAAGCTGGAATCTTCAAGAATGGACAGACCCATGAGTGTGCCCTTGTGGCTTACACACTTGGTGTGAAACATCTAATTGTGGCTATTAACAAAATTGATTCCACTGAGCCACCCTACAGCCAGAAGAGATATGAGGAAATCATTAAGGAAATCTGCACCTACATTAAGAAAATTGGCCATAATTTGTGAAAATTTCTGGTTGGAATGGAGCCAAGCACTAACGTGCCTTGATTCAAGGTATAGAAAGTCACCCATGAGGATGGCCATGCCAGCGGAACCACACTGCTTGAAGCTCTGGGTTGCATCCTGCCACCCACTCATCCAACTGACAAACCCTTGCATCTGCCTCTTCAGCATGTCTACAAAATTGGTGGTGTAGGTACTGTCCCTGTGGGCCCAGTGGAGACTGATGTTCTCAAACTGGGCATGGTGGTCACCTTACTCCAGTCAGTGTTACAACTGAAGTACCATCTGTAGAAGTGCGCTATGAAGCTTTGAGTGAAGCTCAATTCATCACCACAATCTATCCCTGAACACTTTAATTATACCAGAAAGAATCAGGATAAGAATAAAAAAATAAAAATAAAAATGAACACCCAAATCATCCCCCCCATCCTACCCTATTCTTCACCTAGCCTCTGTCCCTATTTATCTACTCTTCCATGCACACACTGGACAAAGGGAGTGCAATTCACACTGTTTTCACAATCACACTGTCACCCCGTGTAATTTACATTGTTATACAATCACCTTCAAGAGTCAAGGCTACTGGGTTGGAGTTTGGTAGTTTCAGGTATTTACTTCTAGCTATTCCAAAAAATCATTACTTTTTAAATCGAAACAATGACCAAAAAATCTGTCACAGTTTTAAGACACATTAAAACAAAGTTTAATGAGAGGAAAAAACTAAGATGGCAGCTAGGTGAGACAGGGCAAAAAAACACTAGATAAAAACCAGAAAGTGACCCAGAATACTGATTATAGTTATGCACCAGCTGGACAAGGTCTGCTAGTATCACAGGGGCCATATACTTGGTGAAACCGGGAGTCTGCATTCTGAAACGAGTGAGTAAGCTGGCTGGAAGACCCACAGCTGCGCAGCGGTGTGGGGAAGCCAGGGGTTGGCATTTGGAGACCAACTGGCTCTTTTCAAAAAAAAAAAAAGGGAAAAACCCAGGAGTGGCTGCAGTTGTGGGAGTGGGAACCATGCAGTAAAACATAGCAAGAGGGGGCTGGGCCAGCCTCTTGGTATCTGGCTTGGAGGATAGCCCACTGCAGGTACCCTCAGGGCCAGGGGAATGGAGAGGAGAGCTGGAAGCAAAAAGAAACCCCATAGCTCACAGCTGGCTCCCCGGAGGGCTGGATAAACTCCTGCCCAGGGCCATGCCCACAGCCCAGAGCCCCACCAGTTGTTCTGGAGCTGGGAAAGAGGAACTGTGCAAGGATGGGGTTTGAGACACCACATTTGGCCATCTTTGCATCAGGCTGAGAGCAACCCTGCATGGCCCGGCAGCCTGGGGCTTCCCTTGAGGGACAGCGCACACTTGTGATGTAGCACAGCATTCCCTTGGCACAGCTCCTGGAGGATTGTGGCTGGGAGGGGGGACCCACTTGGAGAACCCAGGGACACTATGCCAAGTCTGGTGGTTTGTTGGGACAGCGAGAGAGAGGGTCTGGGGCTGAAATGAATTGAAGGCTTAGACTCTTGTGGTGGCCTTGAATCTCCGGGAACCTGGGGGATTTGAATATTAAAGCTGCCCTTCCTCCCTGGCCACTCGTATACACGCCCCTCATTCAGGGCAGATGGCTCCAGCAACACACTCAAACTGAGTTCTCCAACTGAACCCCACAAGAATCATTACCCCACACACCATGGGAACAAGGTTGAGAACTGACTTCAGGAGTATAGGTGAGTCTCAGACACTATCTGCTGGTTAGTTAGAGAAAGTGTATGTCACCAAACTGTGTTTCTAAAAAATTAAATTGGTATCTTTTTTTTTACAACTTGAAAGAACCCTATCAAGCAAAGCAAATGCCAAGAGCCAAAAACAACAGGAAATCTTAATGCATATGATAAAAACAGGTGATATGGAGAATCCAATGCCAAACACATAAATCAAGATATCAGAAGAGACTCAGTATTTGGTACAATTAATCAAAGAACTACAATTGAGGAATGAAAACATGGCAAAGGATTTAAAGGACATCAAGAAGACCATGGCCCAGGATATAAGTGACATAATGAAGACCCTAGAAGAGCATAAAGAAGACATTGCAAGAGTAAATAAAAAAATAGATCTTATGGAAGTAAAAGAAACTGTTGGCCAAATCAAAAAGACTCTGGATATTCACAATACAAGATTAGAGGAAGTTGAACAACGTCTCAGTGTCCTAGAAGTCCACAGAACAGAAAATGAAAGAACAAAAGAAAGAATGGAGAAAAAAATAAAAAAAATTGAAATGGATCTCAGGGATATGATAGATAAAATAAAATGTCCAAACTTAAGACTCATTGGTGTCCCAGAAGGGGAAGAGAAGGGTAAAGGTCTAGAAAGAGTATTCAAAGAAATTGTTGGGGAAAACTTCCCCAACCTTATACACAATATAAATACACAAAGCATAAATGCCCAGCAAACTCCAAATAGAATAAATCCAAATAAACCCACTCTGAGACATATTCTGATCAGACTCAAATACTGAAGAGAAGGAGCAAGTTCTGAAAGCAGCAAGAGAAAAGCGATTCACCACATACAAAGGAAACAACATAAGACTGAGTTGTGACTACTCAGTGGCCACCATGGAGGCGAGGAGGCAGTGGCATGACATATTTAAAATTCTGAGAGAGAAAAATTTCCAACCAAGAATACTTTATCCAGCAAAACTCTCCTTCAAATTTGAGGGAGAGCTTAAATTTTTCACAGACAAGCAAATGCTGAGAGGCTTTGCCAATAAAAGACCTGCCCTACTTCAGATACTAAAGGGAGCCCTACCAGCAGAGAAACAAAGAAAGGAGAAAGAGATACAGAGAGTTTTAAGAGACATATATAGAACCTTACACCCCAAATCACCAGGACACTCATTTTTCTCTAGTGATCACGGATCTTTCTCCAGAAGGGACCATAAGCTGGGACATAAAACAAGCCTCAATAAATTAAAAAAAAATTGAATATACTCAAAGCACATTCTCCAACCACAATGGAATACAAATAGAAGTCAATAATTTTTGAACTGTAACTCCACTATTTACTTCCTACATGATATAAAATACACAAACTCTAATGACAAATCAGTGGTTTTGAACTCAATGTAAAATACGTAATTTTAGACAACTATATAAGGGTGGGGGAATGGAGGAGTATAGGAACATAATTTATGTATCCTATTGAAGTGAAGGTGGTATCAAAGAAAAACAAGATTGTTATGGATTTAAGAGGTTAATTTTAAGCCCCACAGCAAACACAAGGAAATTATCAGAGAATATAACCATAGAGATGAAAAGTAGAGTTTGGGTTAAGAGAAATGGGGGAAGGGGCAATGGGGAGTTAAGAAATGAGTGTAGGGTTGCTGTTTGAGGTGAAGGGAAATTTCTAATAATGGATGGTGGGGAAGAGCATTACAACATTCTAAATGTGATTAATCCCACTAATGGAAGGCTAGGGAGGGGGTTGAATGGGAAGATTTAGGCTGTATATATGTTTCCACAATTGAAAAAAAAAAAGACAGTCTAAATAGATGACAATTGAATGCCAAGGATGAACCTGGATGGGATTGGAGGATGGAGGACAGGAGGCTCAAAGGGACACAGTTGAGACATAAGGAAAAGGAAATACGGAATGTAATGTAAGCTTTGTATCATTGTTGAATCTCTTGAACTTCTCAGCTGTGCTTAATGGGATTGCATAAAAGAATGTTCTTGTTCATGGGAAGTGTATATGTGAATTACAGTGTTTGTTCAAGGGTGTGTGCAGCTAGCTCTCATATGTTCAGAAGACAGAGCCATAGACGATGGATGATAGGGAGGGAGGGAGGGAAAGAAAGAGCTATGTGACAGTACATTAAAGTTGGTGGATTGGGCTATCCGGGGAGGAGGGTCAGGGTATGATGGAATTCTGTGTATGGGGTTAGTATTATTTTTGCAACTCTTCCTATAACTTGGAATTTATTTCAAAATAAAAAAAAGTTTAATGAGAGAAAAAATGAATTTACTTAAAACTGAAATGCACCCTATAAAACTTGCAGAATAAAATATAGAAGAAAATCTGGGAACCCACGGTTAGGTGATGAGCTTTTAAATATAGCAAACAAAGCAAGACACATGATGGGAGAAAATTTATCAGTTGGACTTTTAAAAAATATAAATCCTCAGCCCTGAGAAAAACATTCATAAGAGAATGAAAAGGAAATCCACAGATTTGGAGAAAATATTTTCAAGCAACATATCAGATAAATGATTTCTGTCCAAACATACAAAGTTTTCATAAACCCCAATTTAAAAGGGGGCAAAAGATCTGATCAGTAACCTAACTGAAGAAGCTATACACTTGGCAAATAAGCGTGCAAAAGATACTCAACATCATTTGTCATTAGAGAATTGCGATATTAAACCACAATGATACATCATCACTCACCTCTTAGAATACCTAAAACCTAAACACCGACAATACCAATACATGGTGAGCGTGGGGTGCAATACAGACTCTCATTCATTGCCAGTGACAATAAAATATGTTGCAACAAGAAGTCAGTCTGGCAGTTTCTTTTAAACTAAACTTAGTCTCACCACAAGATCCAGCATTCAGTTCTTAGGTATGCAGCTGTTTGAAACGTTAAGTCCACAGAAAAACCCACAAATGAAGATTAGAGAGCTTTACTTATAATCTCCAAATTCTGAAGGCAACCAAGATGCCCTTCAGTGGTTGACCAGGTAAATACAATCTGCTATATCTATACAATGTCATATTATTCAGTGATAAAAAGAAATAATCCAGCCAGCCACAAAGGTCAAGGGTAAATCTTAAATGATGGTGACTAACTGAAATCAGTCTAAACATGCTACATGAGTAAAATTTCAATTACGTGACTTGATACATCAAGCAAACTATAGAGACAACTGAATGATCACTGGTTACCAGGGGATTGTGGAGAGGGAAGGGGGTTATACAGGCAAAACACAGAGAATCCACTTCACCAGGATTTCAGTGCCACCTCAGGATATTGCAGTGAGTCATTTCTATGTCTCTTGCCCTGTTTATATGTAATCTTATTGACATAAGGGAAAATGTCTTACTCATTTCTTTATTCCAAAAATAATATTTAGTGCCCACCCTGAAGGCTGAAAGAGCTTCACTGTATCCACTATCAAGCTTTTTAGCTAGATAGGGCTGTGTGTGAATAAGCTTTCTTGATGTGTTTTCCTTTTATGCTGCTAAATTTACAACCAAAAAAAGGGGTCCCTGGACTCATAATACACTCCCCACACTATGGTGAAGATTCTGTGACTCACCCAGAATTTTTGAAAGGAGGGTCTGGGGTCACCAAAGCAGATTCTTCCTTGAATGAAGGATGAAGTTTGAGGCTCTGATCCCATAAAGGGCAGAGAGATGGGAGCACTCATGAGGTCTCTAGAAGACACAATTGTGTTTCCTCCTCAACAGAGGTTGGTAAAGTAGACTTAGAATAGTGTAGGTGAAGCATTTAGTTTCCATGCCTTAAGGGATTTCATTCCCATGGGCCAGATGAATGATGTATTCTTTTGCATATCTACTCCTGGGGATATTTAGTTCTCTGGAGATAAGTAAGAAAAACACAGAGCAAACTTGTGCCAATTTTGATGCTTTGGAGAGAGCTTTGAAGCCTCATGTTTATCTCTTGTCCCAGTTGACTCCTTCCTCCCAGCAGGAGGTCACCTGTCTTCAGGTGTGGGCTCTAGTATTGATAGGTCTCCCATAAGGATTTCTGTATCTCTGATTCTAGAGAGATCCTGGGGTACACTAAAACACCTGCCTCTGATCTGTCTCCATCTGTGATGTATCCCATTCATGGGGATGCCCTCTCTCAATGGTATTTCCTTTTGTTTCACTACTGTGCTTTTCTCCCCCATCATTAGCAATATCAGTTCAACACTGTTCAACATTTGTTTTATCAGTCATTCAACAAATATTTACTGAGCAATACTGTATGTTGAGCCCTATACTATGGTCTGAGAACTGATAAAGAGAAAGATATTTTACTTTCACTCAAACAGTCTAAACAGGCCAAGAGACATGATAAATAAATAAATACATTAGCCTAAGTTTGTCCTGCATCCTGGTCAAGTGCAATTTCATAGTAATGATAATGGTCTCCGTTTCTGCTAAAAAGCTCTTGGTACCCTGATAGGGGTTACATCTAAATGATAGATCACTTTGGTTTTATTGGAAGATTAGAAATATTAATCCTTATCTAAGAAAACAGACATCTTGCTACTTACTTAGTTCTCTGATTTCCTTCAGCTGTGTTTTGCAGTTTTATGTGTAAAAGTCCTTCTTGACTTTAGTTAAAATTATCCCTTGGTATTTTCTTCTTTATATGATAT
The DNA here is from genome assembly GCF_015220235.1 of Choloepus didactylus. Lineage (NCBI taxonomy): Eukaryota > Metazoa > Chordata > Mammalia > Pilosa > Megalonychidae > Choloepus > Choloepus didactylus. The sequence goes on from NC_051331.1 coordinate 3,849,078, forward strand.
GGTAAATGGAATATTTTTTAAACTTCCAGTGAGTGATGTACATTGCTGGCATATAAAGGACAACCACACATAAACCTTGTGCTTACACTTGGCTGAATTCATTCATGAGCTCTAGAAGTTTTCTTCTGGATTCCTAAGTATTTTCTATATAAATAATTATGTCATCATGAATACAGACAGTTTTATTCTGTCATTACCAATTTTGATGCTGTTTATTTTGTTTCATTGCCTAGTTTCTTGGGAAAGGAATTCTAGTGCAGTATTGAAAGCAGTAGTGAAAGCAGGCATCCTTGCTTTGTTACTGACCTCAAGGAGAAGGACTTCACTGTTTCACCATTGAGTATAAGATTAGCTATATTTATATGTATGTGCCCTTTATAATTTTGAAGATATCAGTTTCTATTCTTTTAATTCTGGTGTTTTTATCATGAAAGGGCATTGGATTCTGTCAAAAGGATTTTCTACATCAATTAGGATTATGCGATTCCCACCACCCCCCCCATTCTGTGAATGTGGTGTTTTACCCTGACTGATTTTCTTATGTTGAACTTCCTTGCATTTGTGAGATAATTCCCACTTGATCATGGTGGATTATTCTTTTAACATTCTATTGGATTGGATTTGCTAGTATTTTTTGAAGATTATGCATCTATATTCATAAGAGAAATTGCTCCTTAGTTTTCTTTTCTTTTGATGTCTTTATGTAGCTTTGGTATCATAATAATGTTACCTGCATAGAATGAGTTTGGAGAATTAAATTTGGAAGAATTTGAGAAATATTGGAAGAATTTGGAAGAATTTGAGAAATATTGGAATCAATTCTTCTTTGAATATTTGATAGAATTCACCATTGAATCTTTCTTGTTTTGGACTTCTCTTTTTTGGGAATCTTTGATAAGTGATTCAGTCTCTTTTCTTCCTAAATACCTGTTGAGATTTTCTGTTTCTTCTAGAGTCAGTTTAGGTACTTTGTGTCTTTCTAGGGATTTCTATTTCTTCTGGATTATCTAGATTGTTGGCATATACTTATTCATAGTACTCACTAAAAATCCTTTTTATTTCTTCAGTATCAGTAGCAACACCCCCAATTTCATTTTGATTTTAGTAGTTTGCACCCTCTTTTTTTTTAAACTTTTTTTGGCTAAATGTTTACAATTTTATTGATCTTTTCCAAGATCTAGTTTTAGTTTCATTGGTTCTCTTAATTGTTTTTCTATTCTCTATTTCATTTATCCCCATTGTGAGCTTTCATGTTTCGTTCCTTCTAATAATTTACATTCTGCTTTCTCTCTTTTTTTTCTGGTTTTGCTAGATGTGAAGTTGTTGATTTGTGGTATCTCTTCTTATCTAATATAGGCATTCTTAGCTATAAATTTCTCTTGAGCACTGCCTTTGGTTCAACCCATAATTTTTGGAATGTGGTGCTTTCATTTTCATTTGCCTCAAGATATTTCCTAATACCCACTGTGATTTATTTTTTGACCTTTTGATTGTTTAAGACTGTATTGTTAAATTCCACATATCTGTGTATTTTCCATTTATTTCATTGTCTTATTGATTTCTAAAGTCACTCCGTTGTGTTCAGAGAAGATGGTTTGCATAATTTCAATTTTTTAAATTCAGTATTCACTAAAAATCCTTTTTATTTCTTCAGTATCGATAGCAACATCCCCAATTTCATGTTGATTTTAGTAGTCTGCATCCTCTGGAGAGTGATCAATGTACATTTGAGAAAAATATGTACTCTGTCATTGTTCTGTGGAGTGTCTTGCATATTCTGTTGGGTCTAGTTCATTTATAGTTTTGTCTGAATCTTCTGTTTCTTACTGCTCTTCTCTCTAGATGTTCCACCTAGATATAAAAGTAGTGTGCTGAAATCTCCAAGCATCTCTTTCTTCTTTAAAAATTATCAAAGTATTTTAGGGCTCTGTTATTAGATTCATATATATTAATAATAGTTAAATCCTCTTTACATATTGACCAATTCATCAAAAGTTTCCTTCATCATCCCTGTTAATGTATTTTCACTTAAATTCTATTTTATCTGATATCAGTATAGCCACCCCAGGTGTCTTTTTGCTTCTATTTTTTGGAATATTTTATCCATCCTTTCATGTTCAGTCTGTTTGAATCTTGTGTTGTAGGCCTTATTTGCATTACGTTTGCCTCTTGTTGACAATATATATCATTAGATCATGCTTTTATTTAATCCCTTCTGCCAATCAATGACTTTTGACTGGAAAGGTTGAGTCATTTACAGACAAAGTAGTTACTTGTAAGGCAAGAAATATTTTAGAAATTTTGTCACTGGTTTCTTGTACATCATATGGCTTTTTCATCCCTCATTTCCTCCAACGCTGTTTTCATTTATGTGTAGATGATCTATTTCTGTGATGCAAATTGATCCCCTTTTCATTTCCTTTTCTGCATACATTTTAGATATATTCTTTGTTGTAACCAAGGGGCTAATATTTAATATTCAAAATCTATAACATAAAAGCTCGATATGAGATAACTTCAACAGCATACACAGTCTCATCTCCTATATCCCTCTGCCTCCACCCTTAATGTTTTCCTGTTAATTATTAACTCTTTATATATGTCATGCTTAATTACATAGAAATATGGTGATTACTTATACACATGTATTTTTGATATTGCATGAATGAAAAGTATATTACACACTGAGAACACAATAATACTGGAATTTGTATTTATCCATGTAAATTTTTTCTGATGGCTCCAAGAAACCATCTAGTGTCCTTTATTTCAACCTGAAATATATACTGTAGCCCTTTTGGTAGGGCAGGTCTGACATGGATGAACAACGTCAGCTCTTGTTTACCTGGAGAAGACTTAAATTCACCATGTAACACTAGGGACAACACAAGCATTTATCTAAATACACATTTTTGTTTAGTGTACTACTTATCATTGATCTTTAAAATGATAAAGATACAAGAATCATTTACCAGAGCTTCCAGTTTGTAAAGATATGAGTTTCGTATCTATCCTAAACCTACTTCCCTAATGTAGAATATAAAGTTCTAATGTGTTCATATACTCTGCAAATGCTAGCTAGTTATCAGTGTTAAAGACCTGGAACTTGAACACTGTACTGAAAGTGGTTACATATGTGAATAGCCTTTTTCTTAGAAAATGTTCATGGAAATATTATGTGTTCAAGGAGCATAATATATAGAAAGTACTCTAAAATATTTTAAACATGAATAGGGAGGGAGACAGATAGGTAGAATGGTACAGCAAATTTGGCAAACTTATAATTTGCAGGCTTGCATATCTTCAGGAAGATGTTGGAGTTGCTTGAATGGGTTTAGATCACGTTTGCAACAGCATTTTAAGTTTGAAAGTATTTCAAAACTAAGCACTGAAGGAAAAATAAACTACAGCTGCATTTGGGCTTTCCTAATATATTTCTGTATTATGTTTTATTTTCAGGCTGAATTACTTTCCTGTTATCAGAAGAAACCAAGGTCTATTGAATGATTATATTTTTAATTGTTTTTCCAGAATTTTATTTATCAGAAAAAAAGTGGTGTGCCTTAAATGAAGGCAGTGCTACAAGGTTAACAACTTGTCAATTTCTAGTTAACTGATTCTCCAAGGATATGTCTCCATGTGGTACTCAGTCTTGGTTTCTGCTGTTGGTAGTTGGGGAAATCATCAGTGACAACAACCAAGCATGTCTGGGTGAGAGTAAGTCCATGTTTCTCAGCACATAAATAACTTCTATCCCTTCCACTGAGGCCAATGTGTTCATGAGTGCATGGGGCAAGGACAGACATAGCTGGGATCAAGTCTGACTGCCATCCAAAGAATGGCTCAACTTGCCCGCTGATTGCTACAATTGCCTCAGCTGAAGTTGCTCTGGTGGGGGTTCACATAGGATACAAATATCTTTATCTTCAGCACTCACTCAGAGATGTATAATAATTCATTTTATAAAATCAGCCTTTCCCTGGCACTTGGCTTACAGCTATTTACCTAAATATTAGCTTATCTCTCTTTCTAATATGAAAGGCCAACAGAAGCAGTTGATTGTGCATGAAATAACAACCAATGTGGACACTATAGTATAATATGTGTGTCTCAGACTGTGGGAAACACATTCCACATAAATTCAGGGTTTTACCACCATTGCAAAATGTTTGCCAGCCCAGTGGTCTGGGGCATGCTGAGATATCCCCTTCAATATGGAGGACAACTTGCTGCATTTGGCTCCTCTTAACTTGAAGAGAGTAGCAATATCTGCTGGGCTTCCTTGTATTTTGAAGGCAACTAATATCTCATTTGTGCATACAGATCTACACATCATATCTAATTGTGGTTAAAGTATCTGTGACAGAGAAGGATGTTGTATGGAGTTTTTGGCAGGCCCATATTAGTGAATCACAAAACACAACTTGAGGGTGTTTGAGCAAGTTTATGTCACATTCTGAGGATAACTATTCTACATTTTGGAAACATCTTATGGCTTGCTCCTGGACCATAGTAAGGAAAACAAATGTTTAACATTGGGATATCAGTATACCATGCCACAAAAGAGGCTGAAAGGCTGGACTTCCCAGAAAGACGGTGGCTTAGAAGAGACAGAGAAAAATTCTCCTCCATGAAAAACACGAGATGAAGGACTGAAAGCACTCCAGAACAGCACTTCAGGGGTTCCACTGGCTCTGCAGGGACTTCTAGACCAAATGGTAAGGACAGAGCTGAAGAGGTTGGGAGACTATATTTAAGACTGGTGGGTTTTCAGACTTGAAAGGCACTGGGGAACAGGCAGTTGGAGACAGCTGATGAGTGCAGAGGAGAGAAGACTTCCATGCCCCCATGCACCCTCCTCACCACTTGGCTGGGTTGCTAACTGCTCACAGACCCACAGCCAAGAGCTACCGTTCCAGGGACTGGTGTTTGGAGCAGGCAGACAAGCATGGAAGGAGACAGCTTTCCATGACCCATGCAGCCATCTCAGCAGTTGGCTGGGGGACATGACTCTTCACAGCCCCCATGGCTTCCAAGCTGGGAAACTGACTGCTGAGCATGGACTGAGGGGCTTTCTAAGCCCCATCCCTGCAGTTGACTGGGGAGATGATCCTTCACAGCCCCATGGCCAAGAGAAGCTCCCTTGAGGGAATTTGGGAGTTGGTGGACTTGTGACAGTATCCACTCTTCCTCCAGAAGCCTGCAGTGTGCACAGCCTAGAGGCAAGTGTGCCACATGGAAGTGCCAGGAGCCCCCCCCCCCCACAAATACCAGGGAACCATGAGTGGATGGCAGACAGGGACTTTGGGCCCCTTTGAGCTGGAAGGTGAGTGTGCTGCTTTGCAGCCCCAGAAAACTCCACTTGCAGCTCCAGGAATGCCTGGGTCCACTGTGTCCTGAGTGGACTCCCTGACAAACTGCAGAGCACACCAGCTACCCATAGGGTTGGCAGCCCCCACTACACATGGAGAATTGGTGGACTGATTGGATTTCCACATGGTTTGTACTCCCACTCAGTACATAGATGAAGTTGGGGAGAAATGGCTCAAGGGAAAAACTAGGTTTGACAACTAAAAACCAAAGGACAAATGGCTGATTCAAGGACTGCCTTCATGGTAATAACATTGAATGTGAATGGATTAAACTCCCAAGTTAAAAGATATAGATTGGCAGAATGGATTAAAAAATATGAACCATCAATATGCTGTTTACAAGAGACAGACATTAGACCTAGTGACACAAAGGTATTGAAAAAGAAATGATGAGGAAAAAAATTCCATGAAAGCTACAGACAAAAGAAAACAGGGGTAGCAATACTAATTTCAGATGAAAGAGACTTTAAATGCAAGGATATTGTAAGAGACAAAAGGACACCATATACCATTAAAAAGGAAAATTCACCAAGAAAAATTGAGAATCATAAATATTTATGCACCCAATCAAGTGCCTCCAAGTACATAAGACAAACATTGGCAAAACTGAAGGAAACAATAGATGTTTCCACAGTG